>NW_027331932.1:6447786-6580100 GCF_048418815.1 Hemitrygon akajei
ACTAGTGGGGTACCGCAAGGCTTGGGTACTGGGACCGCAGCTATATTCAATAAACATTAATGATTCAGGTGAAGGGATTAAAAGTAGCATTAGCAAATTTGCAGATGACACAAAGCAGGGTGGCAGTGTGAAATATGAGGATGTTAGGAGAATGCAGGGTGATTTGGACAGGTTGGTTGAGTGGGCAGATGCATGGCAGATGCAGTTTAACGTGGATAAATATGAGGTTATCCATTTTAATGGCAAGAACAGGAAGGCAGATTACTATCTGTATGTTGTCAAGTTAGGAAAAGGGGAAGTAAATCGAGATCTAGGTGTCCTTGTTTATCAGACATTGAAAGTAAGCATTCAGGTACAGCAGAGAGTGAAGAAAGCTAATGGCATGTTGGCCTTCATACCAAGAGGAATTGAGTAGAGGAGCAAAGAGATCCTTCTGCAGTTGCCCAGGGCCCGGGTGAGAACACACCGAGAGTATTGTGTTCAGTTTTCGTCTCGAAATTTGAGGAAGGACTTTCTTGCTATTGAGGGAGCGTAGGTTCACGAGGTTGATACCCGGGTTTGCGGGACTGTCAGGTGTTGAAAGATTGGAGTGACTGGGCTTGTATACACAGGAAATTAGAAGGATGAGAGGGGATTTATTGAAACATATAAGATTATTAAGGGATTGGACACGCTTGATGCGGGAAACATGTTCCCGATGATGGGGGAGTGCAGAACCAAGGCCACAGTTTAAAAATAAGGAGTCGGCCATTTAGAACGGAGTTGAGGAAAAACTTTTTCACCCAGCGAGTTGTGGATCTATGCAGTGCTCTGCCTCAGAAGGCAGTGTAGGCCAATTCTCTGGATGCTTTCAAGAAAGAGTTAAATTGAAGTCTTAAAAATAGCTGAGGCAAGGGATATGGGAAGAAGGCAGGAACGAGGTACTGATTGTGGATGATCAGCCACGATCACAGTGAATGGCGGTGCTGTCTCGAAGGGACGAATGGCCTACTCCGGCACCTGTTGTCTATTGACTATTGTCTGTTTCTAAAGGAATAGATTATAGGAGCAGGGATGTGATGTTGAGGCTCTATAAGGCACTGGTAATACTCACTTGGAGTACTGTGTTCAGTTTTAAACTCTTATTTAAGAAAGGATGCGCTGACGTTGGAGAGAGTTCAGAAAAAAATGACTAGAATGAGCCCGGGAATGAGAGGGTTAACGTATGAAGAACAGTTGATCGCTCTTGGACTGTACTCCTGGGAGTTTAGAAGAATGAGGGGGGACCTCACAGAAACATTTCGACTGTTGAAAGGCATGGACAGAGAGGATGTGGCAAAGTGGTTTCCCAAGGTGGGGGGGGGGGTTCTTATTTTGTTTTTCAGCCAGAGGGTGGTGAACCTCTGGAATTTGTTATCACGGGCGGCAGTGCAGGGCAAGCCATTGGGTGTATTTAAGGCAGAGATTGATAAGTATCTGAGTAGCCAGGGCATCAAAGGTTATGGTGAGAAGGCGGGGGAAGTGGGACGAAATGGATGAATGGATCAGATCATGTAAAATAAATCGCGGAGCAGACACGAAAGGCCGAATGGCCCACCTCTGCTACTTTGTCTTATGGTCTTATGGTCTTAAGTGCATCCAGCTGCAGCTTCTAACACTCCGCGTTGAGGAGTTAGAGATGGAACTGGATGAACTCAGGGTCATTCGGGAAGCCGAGGGTGTGATAGAGAGGACATATTTGGAGAAGGTTAACCTGCACTGTAATTCGAAAACAATCGAAAACATCACCCCGTATGCATAACACCCTCCTTCGGCAAAATGTCTGCCCAACTCCGTCAAACTCTCTGTTTCCTGCACTACTCCCCGTCTCCAGTACACCACTCCCGTCTCCGTCAACCATCCCTGCGTTCCAAGAAACCCCGTCTCCGTGACCCAAACCCCCTCCTGTACACTTCGCCGTCTCCATCATCCCGTACGTACATATACGCCCCTTCTCCATCTCGGTGATACACTCCACCCGCTAAACGCTCCCCAGCTACGTCGTCCCTCCACTCTCCTCCCACTCTGTGACACAGGCAATTGTGCGGAGTATGATGGAGAGATGATGGCTGGTGTTTCACCTCCCACCGTCCCATGGATATCGATCGCCAGGATCTGAATCTCTCCACAACTCTGCATGCACAGGCCGGTCATGTGCTTCCGCACCACTTGCATCAGTGTCTGCATTCTCACCACCCTTTCCCTGGCCTCCTCTCTCCTCCCCTTCCTTCCTCTAACGGCAGCACACAATCCGCTCACACACACACACCATCTCCGAGAGACTCACACAGTTCAAGACTACTGGAAAGCCGAAAATCTAGGTATTGGTGAGTGGGGAGAACGGAGGAGGGAGAGGGTTTCGTACTTTTGCTGACTCCGGTAGGGTGTGCTGTGATGGTGCGGGAGGTACTTCACATGTCTGACCCCGGGAGAGATATGGGATAATATTTAGAGAGCTTCGCTGTTATCTGACCTTGGGAGTGTGTGTTGGGACGGTGTGGACGGAGCTTCACTCCGTGTAAGATTTCCGAGTGTCTGTTGGGACAATGTGGAGGGAGCTACACTCTGTGTTTGACCACGGCAGTGTGCCATGGATCGTTGCGGAGGGAGCGTTCATCAGTGTATGTTTCCAGGAGTGTGCAATGGGATTGTATGGAGGAATTCTTGCTCTGTCTCTGAGTACTAGTCGTGGGTCAATGGATTTCGGCGTTTAAGCAGACTCCAATCCTAGATAGGGAGCAAAATATGGTAACTCACATGTTCAGCTCCAACGGCTGCAATCTGAACACCCTTTCTGTGGCCACAATCTCCTCCCCTTCCTTTCCCTTTTCTCAGCACACCATTCCTTCTCTATGATTCTTAAGTGAGTATGTGAGCAGCATATATGTACAAATGGGAAGCTGGTTTTGCAAAGTGAGGTCAGGGATTTAGCTATTAAATTAAAGGAGAGGTCCACTACCCGCCCCAGTGTGCCCAGATATATGACAACCATACAGTTTAGCACGAGCTGTGGGTGGGAGGGCTCCGAAAATTGGAATCATAGAATTTTTCTCCATGGAAGTTGGGATTTGTATAGAAGAGATGGAAAACGGTTTACACATAAACTAGAGGAGAACTGATATCCCAGCGGGAAGGTTTGTCAGGACTGTGCATGAGAGTTTTTTGGAGAGTTGCTGAACTTGAGTTGTGGACATTACTGAGAATTGGGTGTAGGAGGAGCAAGCAGGACAGCACGATCTTTCGGGTTTCCCTATTTTTAGTCGTGAGAAAGAGGAAGAAATTGAAGGATGAGGGGTGACATTACTAGTTTGAGAAATTTTTACTGCAGTGGACAGTCAGGGCAGGCGAGAAAATTCGACTAAGTGAGGCTTTACGGGTGGAAATGATGAATAAGAAATTTATGGCAATGTTGCAACATAGAACATAGAATAGAACGACCCATTACAGGCCCTTCAGCCCACAATGCTGTGCCGACCCTTAAACAATGCCCCCCCCCATATAAACCCCACCTTAAATTCTCCCATACACCTGTCTAGTAGTCTCTTAACTTTCACTAGTGTATCTGCCTGCACCACTGACTCAGGCAGTGCATTCCACGCACCAACCACTCAATGAGTGAAAAAAAAATACCTTCCTCTAATATCCCCCTTGAACTTCCCACCCATTGCCTTAAAGCCATGTCCTCTTGTATTGAGCAGTGGTGCCCTGGGGAAGAGGCGCTGGCTGTCCACTCTGTCTATTCCTCTTAATATCTTGTGCACCTCTATTATGTCTCCTCTCATCCTCCTTCTCTCCAGAGAGTAAAACCCTAGCTCCCTTAATCTCTGATCAAATTGCATACTCTGTAAACCAGGCAGCATCCTGGTAAATCTCCTCCGTACCCTCTTCAATGCTTCCACATCCCTCCTATACTGAGGCGACCAGACTGGACTCAATAATCCAAGTGTGGCCTAACCAGGGTTTTATAGAGCTGCATCTCCACATCGCGACTCTAAAACTCTACCTCTCGACGTATGAAAGCTTACACCCATAGGCTTTCTTATCTACCCTATCTATCTGTGAGGCAACTTTCAGGGATCTGTGGACACGTACCCACAGATCCCTCTGCTCCTCTCCACTACCAAGTATCCTCCCATTTGTACTCTGCCTTTGAGTTTGTCCTTCCAAATTATACCACCTCACACTTCCCCGAGGTGAACGTATCTGCCACTTTTCACTGGGAAATGAATAATCAAGCGTAAACGTCCAATCGGAAGGACAGACAGGTGGGCAGAGGGGGTGGGGTGGCTCTGCTGGTGAGGATTGAAATTCAGTCCCTTGCGAGATGTGACATAGAAACAGGCGATGTAGAGTCAGTATGGATAGAACTGAGAAATTGTAAGGGCAATTTGTCATCACCTTTGTTCCTGATGTTTCTTACATTGTCGTACACGCACTTTAGCCCTTCTACCTAACTACCTTTACAACCTTTATTCTGTTTCTCTTTCCTCAAATGCCAGATCTGGATTTACTCCATGCACTGTACTTGCAGCTCTCGCATGACCTCTATCCTTCTCCACCTCACCATCTGCGCGAACACTCTGGTTCCCATCCCCCTGCAAATCTAGTTTAAATCCCCGGTGCAGTACTAGCAAACATTCGCGCAAAGATGTTAGCCCCCACCAGTTCAGGTGCAACCCGTCCCGTCGGTACAAGCCCCACCTTCCCTGGAACTGGGCCCAATTGTCCAGAAACATGAAGCCATCTTTCTTCCACAAACTCCTTAGCCACGTATTCAGCTGCATTAGCTTCCTGTTTTTGGCCTTACTAGTACGTGGCACGGGTTGCAATACTGAGATTGCAACCATGGAGGTCCTGTCCTTCATCTTTGCACCCAACTCCCTAAACGGCCGCAGGGGTAATTTACTCATTCTGTCTATTCCCTTTCCCCCTGCTAACAGTCACCCAGCTACCTGCCTCCTGACATTTCGGGGTAAATGTCTCCCTGTAACTCCTGTTTATTTCTGCCTTTGCCTCCCGAATGATCCGAAGTTTATCGAGCTCCAGCTCCAGTTCCATAACTCGGTTTGTCAGGAGCTGCAGCTGGATGCACCTTTGCAGGGGTGGTCATCAGGCACATTTGTGCTCGCCCGGACTTCCCATATCCTGCTAACGGAGCACTCGACTGCCCTAACTGCTGCCTCCATTACCTACTCCTAAAATAATTAGATTAATTAAAGGAGATTATCCGGCCTTACCTCACTGGGAGCAAGCTAGTCCTCAGCATCTGCTCGCCAAAGCCTCTGGAGCCAATGCCTTCCTACCCTGTCTCCCTCCACTACGTCCCCCGCTCTGTTAATCTGCTCGCTTTTTAAACTCTCCCGCTGCCTCACGGGCAGACTTTCACGCGCTTGCGCAGTCGTGCCCCGTTCAAGCAGCCGAAGTCATGCTTTGGAGATATGATGTGGTGGCCATTACAGAGACTTGGATGGCTCAGAGACAGGAATGGATACTTCAATTGCCGACCTTTAGATTTTTCAGAAAGGACGGGGGGGGGGGGCAAAAGAGGTGTGGGCGTGGCACTGTTGATCAGAGATAGTGACACAGCTGCAGGAAAGGTGGACGCCATTTAGGAATTATCTCGGAGATTCTTAGGGTGAAGATTGGGAACAGGAAAGGTTCAATACCTTTACTGGGTGTTTATATATATATATATATATATATATATATATATATAGGCCGCCAAATTGTAACAAGAATATCGAGGAGCAGATGAGGAATCAAATCCTGTAAAGGTATGATAATAACAGAGTAGTCCCGATGGGAGATATGAATTTCCAAAATATCGATAGGCATCTCCCTAGAGCAAGAGGTTTAGAAGGGATGGAGTCTGTTAGGTGTGTTCAGGAAGGTTTCTTGACACAATATGTAGATAAGCCTGCAGGACGAGAAGCTTCTTGATTTGTTATTGGAAAATTAACTGGTCAGGTGCTAGATCTCAGTGAGATCTCGCTATGGAAAATGATTTTGGTGATCATTGTGATGACTTGCAGCAGACTGAAAAGCTTGAGCACGTAGATATTAAAAAAGAGGATGTGCTGGAGATTTTGGAAAGCATCATTTGGAAATGTCGTTGGGCCCCTATGAGATGTTCCCAAGGATACTCTGGGAAGTAAGGCAGGAGGTTACTGAGACTTTGGCGATGATCTTTGCATCATCAATGCGGACGGGCGAGGGTCCGGAGGATTGGTGGGTTGCGGATATTATTCCTTTATTCCAGAAAGGGGGTAGATGCAGCCCAGGAAATTCCAGACCAGCGATTCCTACCTCAGTGGTTGGTAAGTTGATGGAGAAGATCCTAAGAGGCAGTGTTTTTGCACATTTGGGGAGCTATAATATGTTTAGCAATAGACAGCATAACTTTGTGAAGGGCAGGACGTGCCTTATGAGCTTGACAGGAGCCCATGGAATTACGGGAAAGTTACATACTTGGATAGAGCGTTGGCTGATTGGCAGGAAACACAGAGTGTGAATAAAGGGATCCCATTCTGGTATGCTGCTGCTTACCTTTGGCGTTCAACAGGGCTCTGTGCTGTGGCCGCTACTTTTTACGTTGTATAGCACCGATTTGGATTAGGTAATAGATTGCTATCTGGCAAAGTTTGCTCATGATTCAAAATGGGTGGAGGGGCAGGTAGTGTTGAGGAAACAGAGAGTCTGCAGACAGACGGATAGATTGGGAGAATGAAATACAATGTTGGAAAGTGCACGGTCATGCACTTTGGTAGAAGAAAGCTTGCACAGAGATTTGGGCCAGTTAGAAGAGGGTGCTGAACGATGGCAGATGGAGTTTAATGCTGATAAATTTGCGGAGCTACATTTTGGTAGGAATAATCCAAATAGGACAGACATGGGAAATGGTAGGGCATTGAAGAATGCAGTAGAACAGAGTGATCTAGGAATAATGGTGTATAGCTCCCTGAAGGTGGAATCTCATGTGTATAGGGTGGTGAAGAATGCTTTTGGTATGATGACCTTTATAAATCAGACCATTGAGTATAGGAGTTGGGATGTAATGTTAAAATTGTACAAGGCATTGGTAAGGCCGAATTTGGAGTATTGTGTACAGTTCTGGTTACCGAATTATAGGAAAGGTATCAACAAAATAGAGAGAGTACAGAGAAGGTTTACTAGAATGTTACCTGGGTTTCAGCACCTAAGTTACAGGGAAAGGCTGATCAAGTTAGGTCTTTATTCTTTGGAGCGTAGAAGGTTGAGGGGGGACTTGATAGAGGTATTTAAAATTATGAGGGGGATAGATCGAGTTGACGTGGATAGGCTTTTTCCATTGAGAGTAGGGGAGATCCAAACAAGAGGAAATGAGTTGAAAGTTAAGGGGCAAAAGTTTAAGGGTAACACGAGGGGAATTTCTTTACTCAGAGAGTGGTAGCTGTGTGGAAAGAGCTTCTAGTAGAAGTGGTAGAGGTAGGTTCGGTATTGTCATTTAAATTAAAATTCCATATGTATATAGACAGGAAAGGAAGGGAGGCTTATGGGCTGAGTGTGAGCCAGTGGGATAGGTGTGTGTAAGCGTCAGCACGGACTAGAAGGGCCGAGATGGCCTTTTTCTCTGCTGTAATTGTTATGTGGTTATATGGTTAAATAAACGTGCAGAATATAATTTAAATAAGGAGAGAATTCAATATTCTGAGATTTAACTGGACTTGGGGGTCCTCGTGCTGGATACCCTTAATGTTAACCTTCAGGTTGAATCGTTGGTGATGAATGCGAATGCAATGTTGACATTTATTTCTAGAGGAATAGAGTACAGGATCAAGGATGCTATGTTGAAGCTCTATAAGGCACCGGTAACACCTCACCTGGAGCACTGTGTGCAGTTTTGGGCTCCTTATTTAAGAAAGGATGTTTGGACGTTGGAGAGGGTTCAGAGAGGATTCACTAGAATGATTCCGGGAATGAGAGGGTTAACATATGAGGAACGTTTGACCGCTTTGGACTGTACTCATCGCAGTTTAAAAGAATGAGGGGGGGGGGGGAACTGATAGAAACATTTCTAATGTTAAAAGGCATGGACAGAGTTGATGTGGCAAAGTCGTTTCCCATGGTGGGGGAGTCCAGTACGAAAAGACATGACTTAAGGATTGAAGGGCGCCCATTCAGAACAGAGATGCGAAGATTTTATTTCATCATCCAGAGGGTGGTGAATCTGTGGAATTTGTTGCCACGGACGGCAGTGGATTTCAAGTAATTGGGTGTATTTAAGGCAGAGATTGATAGTTATCTAAGTTGCCAGAGCATCAAAGCATAACGTGAGAATGCGGGGGAGTGGGACTAAATGAGAGAATGGATCAGCTCATGATAAAATGGCGGAGCAGATTCGATGGGCCGAATGGCCGACTTCTGCTCCTTTGTCTTATGGATGCAAAACTGGGCTGAGAAGTGGCAGATTGCGTTCAACCCAGGTCAGTGGGAGGTGGTTCATTTGTGTAGGTTTAATATAACGGCAGAATATATTACTAATGGTAAACCTTGCAGTGTGGACGATCAGAGGGATGTTGGAGTCCGAGTCCATCAGACACTCAGAGCGGCTGCGCAGTTTGACTCTGTGTTTAAGAATACGATGCAGTGGTAATCATCAACCGTGCAATTGAGTTCAAAAGCGAGAGGTAATGTTACAGCCCTATAGTAAACCGGTCAGACATTCCCCCCCCCCCTCCCTTTGGAGAACTGTTCTCAGTTCTGGTCAACACACTACAAGGATAATGTGGAATCTATAGAAATGGTGCAAGGGAGCTTTACAAGGATTTTGCCTGGGTTAGGGAGGGTGCCGTTTAGTAATAGTTTCAGTGAACTCACAGTTCTCTCCTTGCAGCGACGGAGGATGTGAGGTGACCTGACAGAGGTGTATAAATGATGAGAGGCATTGATCGTGTGGATCGTTAGAGACAACGCCACCAACATTACTCTCTTCGGCAAGGTTATTCACAACTCCTTGTACATTATCATGCAAACCGCCATATAGCTGAACGCAATCAAACTGCTCAGAGGTGTTCGCGGGTTCCACATCATCCTCCAGTGTAGTCTGCAAACTGGACTTGTCAAAAGCCTTGTTAAATTCCATGAAAGTCGCATCTACTATCCGTGCGTGACCTACCTTCCCCGGTCAAATCAGACCGACAACTCTCCCTGGGTCTCACGCCATCTGATAACTCCCTCCCCTTCGATGTTCCACGCTCCCAATCTCCTCCGCTGTTTCCCTCTCTCACCACTCCAGTTCATGTCCGTCTCTCCCAACCTTCCATCTCTCAGGGTGTCTACCATCTGGGATATTCTTAATGGACATGTCTATGTTTATTACACATACCAATGCAAAAAATAGCTCATACACAATCAAATCAGCCGGTCATCTCTCCCTGGGTCCCACATCATTACTCCCGAAGGATTTACCCTGTTTTACCGATTTGGACTGTAAAAGAATCCATCCCGGGGTCAAACAGAAATAAAGACACAGACATCGGTGTACGGTTAAACCTTGAATAGGTGATCACGTTGTCTCACGACTCCGCCAGTGTCAGGTTATGTCTTAAATTTATACAGTGAATTTTGGGCAATAGCCAACAGCCAGAAATATTCAGTGAGCGATTTCAAGAAGCACTTGTTAGATATCAGACAGTCTACGAATGCTTCTGGTCGGTGTACAAAATTAGAACTGCACGTCTGCAGTCAGTTCCTCTTTTACCAAAACAGTGTTGGACAAAAGTTAACATTACCTCATTCTTGGTATGAAATGCTGCTAGCTTTTGTCAGCTCGCACAAGCAAGGCAGCCTCTGCATCTTATCATGTGACCTTCATTAACTCAATCTTCAGCCAGTACAGCTTGGTAAAAGCATTTGCTTTTTTCACTTTCAGACAAAGTAACTTATCATGAGAACGTAGGATTTCGAAGCAAAACTAGACCATTTGTCTCATTTAGTCTGCTGCACCATTTCATAGTGCCTGATGCGATTTACCTCTCAGCCTCAATCCCCTCCCTTCTTCAAGTATTCCTTCAAGCCCTGACCAATCTAGTCTTTGCCCTCTGGTCTTCGACTCCCCCACCATATAATCTATCCGCTCCACACCCACTCGATCAAGAAATTTAAAGATTCAATAGATTTCAATGGATTCTCCCTTCTTCCTTCTAAATTCCAGTGAGTGCAGGCCTAGAGATATCTACCACTTCTCATATGACGCCCTTCAATCATGGAATCATGTTTGTGAACCTCGTTTGAACCCTCTCCACTTTGAGCAACATATGTCTAAGATAAGAGGCCCAAAACTGTTCACAATACTCCACGTGAGGCCTCTCCAGTGCTTTATAAAGTCTCAGCATCACACCTTTCCTTTTATAATCGAGTCGAAATGCTGACGTGCATTTGCCCTCCTCACGACAGACTCAACCTGAGAAGGTTACATCATCGGCACAACATTGTGGGCTGAGGGGCCGGGAATGTGCTGTAGATTTCTATGTTCAACCTGCAAATTAAACTTTGGGGAATCCCCACAAGAACTTTAAAGTCCACTTGAATCTCTGATTTGTTTTGTGTTTTCTCTCCATTTATAAAATATTCAATGCTTATAATTTGTCCTTAAGATTGACCAAACATCTTTCAACACAGCGGTACATCTGCCATTTCTTTGCCTTGTCTAAGCACTTCTGTAGCCCGTCTACTTCCTCAAACCTACCTGCCCCTCCACTTACCCTCATACCGTCTGTAAACTGTGGAGCCATGTTCATGGAGCTACATACACGGACAGTAAGCTCCCTCTGCTCATCGACACTGTATTGTCTTTAATAGTGTGCTATATCTTTCTATTTGCCCGGGTTCAACTCATCTGCCATTTCTCCAACCACATCTGCAAGAGATTTCAGCAGAGCAGCAATTGATTTCGTTTCTGGGAAAAGATGAGGAAGGTGCAGGACATGCGTATTCCAAAAAATGAAGAAGTACTCAGTAGTCAAGAAGTATTCGATTTTGGACGAAAAGGGAACTCAAAGGACTTGTAAAAGCTAAAGAAAGGGCTTACAAGAAAATAAAAAATAGTGGGAATGCAGTCATCGGTTCGGCTCGCGGCTTCATCCGGGTGATGGTAGCCCCCGGACCGAGAAACTTTCGAAATCTCGTTTGGGTGGATGCTGTACGATGTTTAAAAACTGTACACAATATGAGAGTAAACGATTGAGCTTTAAATTTGTATTTTAACTATATGGTTAGTAAAGCAACATAAGAAAATAAGGAAGGGGCACGTTCTCATGAAACAGTCTAATATTCCAACGGTGGGGCTCACAGTGTCGTCCATTTGTTCCCTTCGACCTCTCCCGAGCGTAGGCGACCCTCTGATCCACTCTCCTCAGACCGCTCCGTCCAGCGGTCATAGAAACATAGAAACTCAGAATGCCTAGATCACATTACAGGCCCTTCGGCCGACAAACTGTGTGAACATGTCCTTACCTCCGAACCATCCAGCCCTTTTACAGAATGGACTTCCAAATTACCTAGGCTGACCAATAGTTCTCTATTTTCCTGAGCTCCATGTACCTGTCCAGGAGACTGTTAAAAGTGTTTGTCGTGTCGGGCTCCACCACCGTGTACGGCAGCGCATTACGCGCACTCACCACTCTCTCCGAACAAAAATAAAAATACCCCTGACATCCCCTCTGTACCTGCTTCTAAGCAGCTTAAAACTGTGCTCTCTCGTGCCATCCATTTCACCGCAGGGAAAAAAGGCCTCTGACTATCCACACGATCAATGCCTCTCATCATCTTATACACCTTATCAGGTCATCTGTCATTCTCCGTCGCTCCACGGAAAAGATGGCTGTGTTTACTCAACTTATTCTCATAGGGCAGGCTCTGCAATCCAGACAACATCCTTGTAAATCTCCTCTGTACCCTCTCCACGTCTTTCCTGTATAGAGGCGGCCAGGACTGAGCACAGTATTTCCGATGGGGTCTGACCAAGGTCCTTTATAGCTGCAACATTACCTCTCGGCTCCTAAACTCCATCTTACGCTTGATGAAGACCCCATATGCTACCTTAACCAAAGAGACAACCTGCGCCGAAGCGTTGAGTGCCCTATGGACTCGGACCCCAAGATCCCTCCGATCCGCACACTGTCGAGAACATTACCATTACTACTATATTCTGTCATCTTATTTTGACCTACCAATATGAACAAACTCCCACTTACCTGGGTTGAACTCCATCTGCCACTTCTCAGCCGACTTTTGCATCCTATGAATGTCCTGCAGTGAGCTCTGACTGACGTCAAAATTGGGGGTATCTACAACAGCCCCAACCCTTCTATCAACCGAATTTTAAGAAACCACACTTCCACATTCTCATCCAGGTCATTTATAAAATCAGGAAGAGTATGGGTCCCAGAACAGATCCCTGAGGAACTCCACTGTTCACCGGCCTCCATGCCGAATATGACCCGTCCACAACCTCTCTTTGCCTTCTGTGGGCAATCCAGTTCTGGATCCACCAAGCAATGTCTCCTTGGGCCATCTTTCTCCTTACATGGGATAAATTACCATATGCTCGGTGAAATCAATATACACTACATCTACTGCGCTACCTTCATTATTTCTTTTCAGTCACATCCCGATAAATATTCAATCAGTCTCGGAAGGCACGACCTGCCTTTTACAAATCCTTATGACTTACTGATCAGATTAATCATATTATGCCTCTACAATTGTTCATAAATCCAGCCTCTCAGGATCTTTTCCGTCAACTTACCAACCACTGAAGTACGATTCATTGGTCTGTAAGTTCCTGGGCTATCTCTCCTCCCTTTCAAAAATAAAGGAACAGCATCCGCAACCCTCCAATCCTCCGGAATCTCTCCCGTCCCCATTGATGGTACAAATATCATCGTCAGAGGCTCAGCAATCTCCTCGCTCGGATCGCGCAGTAGCCTGGTCGTCCTTTCCAGGTGACCCACGCAACCTGATGCTTTCTAAAAGCGACAACATATCGTCTTTATTAATATCTACATGGTCATGCTTTTCACTCCGCTCTATGTCACCCTGACAATCGGCAGAATCCTTTACCCTAGTGAATACTGAAGCAAAGTATTCATTATGTACCTCTGCTATCTCCTCCGGTTCCATACACATTCTTCCACTTTCACACTTGATTCGTCCTAATCGCTCAAGACTTATCCACTTGTTCTTCACATACTTATAGAATGACCTGAGATTTACATTAATCCTATCCTCCAAAGTATTCTTATAGTCCCTTCTGGCTCTCGTAATTTCTTTCTTAAGCTCCTTCCTGCTAGCTGTATAATCTTTTAGATCTTTGTCATCAAGTAGTGTTTTGAACCTCTCGTAAAGCCTTCTTTTCTTCTTCATTAGATGTATAGCAGCCTTTGCACGCCACGGTTCCTGTAGCATACCATCCTTTCCCTTTCTCATAGGAACGTACCTATGCAGAACTCTACGCAAATACACCCTGAACAGACAAGTGTGAGGCATTGCACTTTGGAAGGAAAAAACGAGTTAGAACTTACAAGGTAAATGGTAGGGTACTGAGGAATGCAGTAGAACAGAGGGATCCAGGAATGCAGACAGAAAATTTCCTATAAGTGGCAACAAATGTCGATAGGTTAGTATAGAGAGTTTTTGGTATATAAAACTTTATAAATCAAAGTTTTGATATAGGGCCTTTATAAATCAATGTATTGAGTATCGGAGTTGGAATGTGATGATGATGTTGTATAAGACATTGGCGAGGCCGAATTTGGAGTGTTGTGTGCAGCATTCGTCACCGAATTACATCAACGATATTAAATAAGGTTGAAAAAGTGCAGAGAAGGTTTACAAGGATATTGCCGGGACTTGAGAAACAGAGTTACAGAGAAAGGTTGAATAGGTTAATACTTCATTCCGTGGAGCGTAGGGGAATGAGGGGAGACTTGATAGAGATGTATAAAATTATCATGGGTATAGATAGAGTGAATGCAAGCAGGCTTTTTCCACTGAGGCGAGGGGAGAAGAAAAACAGAGGGCATGGGTTAAGGGTGAAGGGGGGAAAATTCAAAGGGAACATTGGGGGGGACTTCTTCATACAGAGAGTGGTGGGTGTGCGGAATGAGCTGCCAGATGAAGTGGTAAATGCGGGCTCACTTTTAACATTTAAGAAAAACTTGGACAGGTACATGGATGAGAGGTGTATGGAGGGATGTGGCCCAGTTGCTGGTCAGAGGGACTAGGCAGAAAAATGGTTCGGCACAGCGAAGAAGAACCAGAAGGCCTGTTTCTGTGCTGTAATGTTCTGTGGTTCTATGATTCTATTAGTCCCCCTCCAGTTCAGCTGCAACCCGTCCCCTCTGAACAGGTTCCACATTCCCTGGAACAATGCCCAATTTTCCAGAAACATGAAGCCCTTCCTCCTGCACTAACTCCTTAGGCATGTATTTAGCTGCATTATCTTCCTATTTATAGCCTCACTAGCACGTGGCACGGTTCACAATATTGAGATTGCCACCGTAGATTTTCTGTCCCTCAACGTTGCACTAAACTCCTTAGACTATCTTTGCAGGACCTCGCCCTCCTTCCTATTCACTTCTTTGGTCCAAACATGGTCCACGACATGTCCAGCACACAGGCTTGCTCTACTTCGAGCTCATCCTGATCAAGATCCTTTTCACTTGTGAACACTGAAGCGAAGTATTCATTTAGGAATTCCCCAACCTCCTCCGCTTCAAGGCACATGTTTCCCTATTTATCCTTTAGTTTATCCTTCGTTCTTGTCATCCTCCTATTCTTCACGTACGCATAGTACGTCTTGGGGTTCTCCTTAATCCTACATGCCAAGGCTTCATGCCCCCTTCGAGCTGTCCTAAGTCCTTTCTTTAGGCTCCTTGCTGGCGACCCTATATTTCTCATAAGCCTGGCTTATATCTTATATCTCACATATGCTTCCTTTTACCTCATGACGAGTTGCTTCACGTGTTTCGTCGCCACGGTTCCCTTTTCCTACCATTTTTCCCTTGCTTCAGTGGGAAAAACCTATCCTGAACTCAGCTCAAGTGGTCCCTAAACTTCTCCCACATTACTTTTGTGCTTTCCACTTTGAACATCTGGTTCCAATTTACTCTCGCTAGATCCTGCCTCATCACTTCAAAGTTAGCCCTTCCACAGATAAGCACTTTACCATTTCGTCTGATTTTATCCCTCTCCATAGCAATGCTGAATTTAAAGGGGTTGTGGTCACTCTCACCAAAATGCTACCCCACCAAGTGGTCTGTCACCTGACCAGGTTCATTAACCAGAACTAGATCCAGTATAGCCTCTCCTCTCGTCGACAGGTCCACATACTGTGTCAGGAATCCTCTTGAACACACCTGACCAATTCAGCTCCATCTATCCCCCTGCATTCAGGAGGTGCCAGTCAATATGAGGGAAGTTGAAATCACCCATAACTGCTACCCCGTATTTCCTGTTCCAATCTAAAATCTGCCTATCTATCTGTCATCGGTGTCCCGAGGACTATTTGGGGGCCTATAGACTACTCCCAGCATAGTGATTGATCCCTTCCTATTTCTGACTTCCACCCAGACTGACTCCGTGGACACTCCTTCTGCAGCGTCCTCACCTTCTATAGCCGTGATACTATCCCTGACCAGCAATGCCACTCCCCAACCTTTTTCTGCTCCCATCCTATTCTTTTTAAAACACCTGAACCCCGGGACCTGCACCATCAAATCCTGCCCTTCCTCCAACCAAGTTTCAGTAACGGCCACAACATCGTAGTTCCACGTACGACTCCATGCTCCAGGTTCATTCTCCTTGTTCCTAATAATCCTAACATTGAAATAGACAAATTTGAACCCCTTTAACTGGCTACAATTATGTTTTGTCCCCTGTCTATCCTTCCTCATCAACTCAGAAGTCATAGCATCATGCCCTTGTCCTTCTACCTTAATCCCTGCACTCACATTCTGATTCCCACTCCCATGCCAAAGTAGTTTAAACCCTCCCTAACAGCTCTAACAAACCTGCCCGCCAGGATATTGGTCCCCCTGGGATTCAAATGCAACCGTCCTTTTTGTATAGATCACACCCGCCACAAAAGAGGTCCCAATGATCCAGAAATCTGAATCCCTGCCCCCTGCTCCATTCCCTCAGCCACGCAGTTATCCTCCACTTCATTCTATTCCTATTCTCACTGTCGCGTGGCACAGCTAGCAATCCCGAAATTACCACCTTTGAGGTCCTGCTTTTCAACTTCCTTCCTAACTCCCTGTAGTCTTCTTTCTAGATCTCTTCCCTTTTTCTACCTATGCCATTGATACCAATATGTACCACGACCTCTGGCTGTTTTCGCTTCCACTGCAGGATACCTAGGACGCGATCAGAAACATCACGGACCCTGGCAGCAGGGAGGCAAACTACCACCTGGGTTTCTTTCCTGCGTCCACAGAATCGCTTGTCTGATCCCCTGACTACAGAGTACCCTATCACTACTACCTTCCTCTTTTTTTTCCCTACCTTTCTGAACCACAGGGTCAGACTCTTTGTCAGAGTCACGACCAATGTCGCTTCCCCCAGGTAGGCTGTTCCCCCCCCCCACCCCGCAACAGTACTCAAACAGGTGTTCTCATTGTCAAGTGGTACATATGCAGGGGTACTCTCTAGTACCTTACCATTCCCCTTTTCTCTCCTGATTGTGACCCATTTCTCAGTCCCCCGTGGCCCCGGCGTATCCACCTGTCTGTAACTCCTCTCTATCACCTCCACACTCTCCCTGACCAGACGTAGGTCATCGAGCTGGATCTCCAGTTCCCTAACACGGTCCCTTAGGAGTTGCATCTCGATGCACCGGGTGCAGATGTGGCCTTCCGGGACGCCGGGAGACTCCAGGACTTCCCACATATGACACCGACCACAGAAAACTGGCATCACACACATACTACCCCCTTTTGCAATGAACAACTGCCTCACCTCGTCCCGTTACCGCCGGGGCCCGTGGACCCAAAGCCCTTTCATTCTTCTGCCCTATATTATATTATATTATATTATATTATATTATATTATATTATATTATATTATATTATATTATATTATATTATATTATATTATATCATATCGTTACGAGAGACACAGGGAGACCAGTCAGACGGTGTATTAGTCTAGAGCGGCGGAGACTGAGGGTGGAGGAAATACAGGTCGATATCATTATGAGAGATACAAGGAGACCAGACAGACGGTGTATTAGTCCAGAGCGGTGACAGGCAGGAGCGTGTACAGGGATTGGAGGGAGATGGATATTGCTTAGGCAGAAAGGATTTCACTGGTTTAGCACAAAATTGTGGCCGAAGGGCCTGTTCTTTACTGTGATTTACGTTCATTGCTCTTCAGGAGGGGAGATACTGATTTGAACTCAGGGAGTGGGAAAAGCAGGGGTGGATTTGATCAGGGAAAAGGACGATTAACAAAGTCAAGGAACGATTTTTCCACAGACGACATGGGAAGCGATCAACCCGCAAGGAGAGACCGATCAGACTCAAGCATCTGGTTAATCTGCGTTTTAACAGCGGCCCTCATTATCACGGGTATCTGCTGGAGGATTCATGGTGAGTTTCACTAAGGTCGCAACGACCAATCCGCAGAGAATAAAAATGGCCACTGTAACAGCGACACATTCCTAACATTACACCGAAACACCTTCACTCTGATACCAAGACACCCCTCACTGTAGTACTGAAGGGCCGCTTACAATGACTACGACACATCCCTCACCGTGACCTCGACAGAACACTCATCAGCACATCGCTCAACGTGATACCGGCACACAACTGACAGCCATAGTGCCATAGAACGTTACAGCACAGAAACAGGCTTTTCGGCTCTTCTTGGCTGTGCGGAAACATTTTTACTGCCTAGTCCCACTGTCCTGCCCCAGACCATATCCTTGTATGCTCCTTTCATCCAGGTACCTGTCCAAGTTTTTCTTAAATGATAAAAGAGCGACTGCATTCACCACTTCAAATGGCCGCTCATTCCAGACTCCCACCACTCTCTGTGTGAAGAAGCCCCAATAATGTGCCCTTTAAATGTTTCCCCCTTCACCCTTAACCCACGCCCTTTGTTTCTTTTGTTCTCCCTTAACCTCAGTGGGAAAAAAGCCTGCTTGCATTCACTATACACACCGTAATTTTATAAACCTCTTCCAAATCTCCCCTCTTTCTTCTGTGCTCCAGAGAATAAAGTCCGAAAGTATCCAACCTTTCTCTGTAACTCAGTTTCTCAAGTCCTGGTAACATCCTTGAAAACATTCTCTGCACTCTTTAAACCTTATTAATATCCTTCCTCTAATTACGTGAACATAAATGCACCCAATACTCCAAATTCGGCCTCATCAATGTCTTATAAAACGTCGCCATAACAGTCCTTTGATTCATCAAGGACAATGTGCCGAAAGCTCTGTCTGTGACGCAAATTTTAGGGAATCATGTATCTCTATTCCCGGGATCCCTCTGTTCCACTGCACTCCTCAGTGCCCTACCATTTAACTTGTATGTTCTACCTTGGTTTATCCATCCGAGGTGCAATACCTCACACTTGTCTGCAGTAAACTCCATCTTCCATTTGCCATATCATTCTTCCAGCTGGTCCAAATCACTCTGCAAATGTGCTGATCCAATTCAGCACATTATCATCCAGATTATTGTTATAGATGACAAATAACATTGGACACAGCACTGTTCCCTGTGGAACACCACTAGTCACAAGCCTCCACTCAGAGAAGCAATCCTCCACTACCAGTATCTGACTTCCCCCATTGAGCCAATGTCTAATCCAATTTACTACCTCACCATGTATACCTAGCGACTGAAACTTCCTAACTAACCGCTCACGTGGGACCTTGTCAAAGGCCTTACTGAAGTCCATGTAGACAACATCCACTGCCTTCCCTTCATCCACTTTCCTGGTAATCTCCTCGAAAAACTCTAATAGATTGGTTAAACCTGATCCACCACGCACAGGACCATGTTGACTCTCCCTGATAAGTTCCTGTCTGTTGATCCTATCTCTTAGTACTCCTTCCAATAAGTTACATCCGACTGACGTCAAACATACCGGCCTATAATTTCCCGGATTTCATTTAGAACTGTTTCTAAATAACGGAACAGCATGAGCTACCCTCCAATCCTCCGGCACTCACCCGTGGATGCCAACATTTTCAATATATCTGCCACGGCCCCTGCAATTCTAACAATAGTCTCTTTCAAGGTCAGAGGGAATACTTTGTCCAGTCATGGGGATTTATCGACTCTGATTGCCTCAAGACAGCAAGCACATCCTCCTCTGCATCTTTGTTGGCTCCGTGACCTCACTACTTGTTTGCCTTATTTCCATGTACTCCTTGCTAGTTCCTTAGTAAATAGAGTTGCTAAAAAAAAATCTTCCCCATTTCTTTTGGTTCCATACATTGCCGACAACTCCGTTCATCAAGAGGACCAATTTTATCTCTTACTATCCTTTAGCTCTTAATATACCTGCAGAAGCTCTTTGGAGTGTCCTTCATCCTGACTGCCAAAGCAACCTCGTGTCTTCTTTTAGCCCTCCAGATTTCTTAAGTATTTTCTTGCACTTTTCATACTCCTAAAGCACCTTATATGCTGGGTTTCCCATAACTCTCTTATCTCTCTCTCTCTTCTCCTTTATCAGGTTTCCAATATCCCTCAAAAAACAAATTCCCTTTATCAAATTCACTTTGCCTTTAATCCTGACATGAAGTCACAAACTCTGCACTGTCAAAATTGCTCCTTTGAAGGCCTTAGTGCTGTCCCACAAGGATCGGTTCCGGCACCCCTACTTTTCGTGAATTTTATTAACGACCTGGATGTGGGGGTAGAAGTCTGCGCTGGGAAGTTTTCAAGCAACACGAAGTTTTCGTGGTGTTGTGGATCACGTGGAGGATTGTCGAAGATTGCAGAGAGACATTGATAAGATGCAGAAGTGGGCTGAGAAGTGGCAGATGTTCAACCCGGAGAAGTGTGAGGTGGTACACTTTGCAAGGACAAGCTCTAAGGCAGAGTACACTGTAAATGGCAGGATACCTGTTACTGCGGAGGAACAGAGGGATCTGGGGGTATATTTCCACAGATCCATGAACGTTTCCTCACAGGTAGATAGGGTAGTTAAGAAAGCTTATGGAGAGTTAGCTTTCATAAGTCGAGGGATAGAATTTAAGAGTCGCGAGGTAATCATGCAGCTCTATAAAACTCTGGTTAGGCCACACTTGGAGTACTGTGTCCTCTCTGGTCGCCTCAGTATAGGAGGGATGTGCATAGGTAACTGTACAGAGGAGATTTACCAGGATGCTGCCTGGTTTTGAGAGTATTCATTATGATCAGAGATTAAGGGAGCTAGGGCTTTACTCTCTGGAGAGAAGGAGGATGAGAGGAGACATGATAGAGGTGCACAAGATATTAAGAGGAATAGATAGAGTGGACAGCCAGCGCCTCTTCCCCAGGGCACCACTGCTCAGTACAAGAGGACATGGCTTTAAGGTAAGGGGAGGGAAGTTCAAAGGGGATATTAGAGAAAGGTTTTTTACTCAGAGAGTGGTTGGTGCGTGGAATGCACTACCTGAGTCTGTGGTGGAGGGAGATACACTAGTGAAATTTAAGAGACTACTAGACAGGTATATAGGGGAACCTGAATAGGGCGGTTATATGGGATGCAGGGTTTAAGGGTCGGCACAGCATTTTGGGCCGAAGGGCATTGACGTGCTGAAATATTCCATGTTCTAGGTTCTGTAAAACAGACACACACCTAACCGTGATAAAAACACGGACCCTACCGTAAGAAAATCAAGACTTGTCCTGACACCGACACGCCGTTCACCATAACATCAGCAATCCTGTCGCTTCAGCACGTTCACGACCTTCAACGAGACATATTTACACTGCTAACCGCGAAAAGGACACACACATGGCAATCACACTGACCGCAACGCACCCCTCACTAACATCGACATGTCCCTGACCGTGTTATTGATAAACTCCTCAAGGCGATCTGAAACACACTCTTCAGAATGACACCGGCACGCTCTTCACCGTGACACTGAGTTGCCGTATACCGGGACAACTTCACGCTCCTCAGCGTGAACCGCTCTGCACCGCATCGTGACAAAGACTCACGCGTCACTTTAACACCCTTTAGCAAGACAGTATCACCCTCAAAATAACACCGATGCACCTCTCACCGAGGAAATTTCCCGCACCTCGCCCTGACATAGGAAAACCCCTGAACGTGATACCGACTCCTAAATTCACACTGACTCCAACATAGTACTCTCCGTGACACCGTCTAACAGCTCAGCGTGACCCTCTCATACACAGCGTGGCCACGACATGTCTCTCACCGTGACAGAGACAAAACCAGACAAGAACGGACACATATACTCTACCACCGTGAAACCACTGGACATTGATATACCCTTCAGCGTGACACAGAAACGCCTCTCACTGTGACCCCAGCACATCCTTCACTGTGACACCCTTCACCGTGACACTGACACAACACTCTCTGTGACCCGTTCGGTAGCGTGACGCTGACTCACGTGTAAACATCCTTTACCATGTCTCTCAGTATCACAGATTCGTCAGTCTAAGATCACCACCGACCGAAACTACCATGAGTTAAACTCATCCCTTCAGTCCAAGCTTTCTGCGCTCAACTCTAATCTGTCCGATCTTAAAAGAATGCACAGAGATCTCCGTCACCAGTTCACTGAGGTGGAGACGAAGTACAGATCTGTCAACGAAACCAAGGCTCAAATCTGTAAATTGTTGACCAGCAGAAGAGGTGAGGCATCATCCCCCTCTTTCACCCGTTCCTCATCACAGGGCAGGCATGGAGAGAGGAAGCGTCACTCTGTGCTTGACATCGGGAGTGGGTGAAGAGATGGTATGGAGGGTGATTCACTCTGTGTTTGACCCGGTGAGTGTGTGATGGGGCTGCGTGAAGACAGTTTCATTCTATCACTGAATCCAGGAGAGTCTGACGAGACGTTGTGGAGGTGGATTCACTCTGTGTCTAACAGCGGGATCGTGTGTTGGGACATTGCTTAGAGCGGTTCACCCCATGTCTGACCCCTGAAGTGTGTTATGGCACCATGGAGACTGACTTCAGTTTGAATCCATGAGTGTGTGACGGGACAGTACTGCGGGGGCCTCACTCTCTGTCTGATTCCGACAGTGTGTGCTTCTGTCTATGTCCGAATCCCAGAGAGAGGAATGGGAGGGAACAGACGGAGCATCACTCTGTGTCTGAATCCGGAAGTGAGCGATGGGACGGTGTGGAGGGAGTTTCACTGTGTCTCTGGCCCCGGGAGTGTGCGATGAGAAGGTATTGAGGGTGCAACACTCTGTGCCTGATTCCCGGTGTGCGTCATGGGATGCTAGAGAGAGAGGGCATCTGTGTATGACTCCGGGACTGTGTGACAGGACAGTGCAGAGGGACGTTCATTCTATGTGACACCGGATTGTGTGAATGGATGTTGTGGAGCGAGTCTGAACCCGTCAGTGTGCCATGGGAGAGCGTTTGCGGAACCTCACTTTGTGTGAGAGCACAGCTGAGCGTGATCGGACGGTTGAGAGAGAGCTTCACTCTGTGACTCGCCAGGAGGTGTGTGATGTAAGGAGAGCGTAAGGAGGGAGATTTAGACTATGTTAGGCTCGGGAACGTGTGATGAGAAGGTGTGGAGGGAGATTCACTCTGTGTCTGACACCGGGAGTGTGTGATAGGACGATGTGGAGGGTGCCTCACTCTATGTCTGACCCCGGGAGTGTGTGATGGGACGGTGTGGAGGGAGCTTCACTCTGTGATGGACTCCGGGTGTGTGTGATGTGAGGGTTTGGAGGGAGATTCACTCGGTGTCTGTCCAAGGGAGTGTTTGATGGGAAGGTATGGAGGTAGATACACTCTGTGTCTGACCCCGGGAGTGTGTGATGGGAGGGTGTGGAGGGAGATTCACTCGGTGTCTATCCCCGGGAGTGTGTGATGGGAGGGTGTGGAGGGAGATTCACTCTGTGTCTGACCCCGGGAGTGTGAGATTGGACGGTGTGGAGGGAGCTTCAGTCTGTGTCTGACCCCGGGATTATTTGATTGGACGGCGTCTGTCTCCTGGCGGATTCACTGCTACTTGTTCGGAAATTCCTGAGCCAATTTGTCAAGGGACCGGTGGGGAGGGTGTTTCATTCTATACTTGACCAGGTGTGTGTGATGGGTCTGTGAGGATGGATCGTCTTTCGGAGTCTGACTCACAATGGATGTAATGGACGGTACGCAGTGAGATTCACTGTTTCTTTTTTCCCAATTTCCAGAGCAAGCGTTTTCCCAGAACTGGATCAGAAATGAAGGCCCCTGTTATTATATATCCACGGTTAGCACTTCCTACGATGAAGCGAAGCAGTATTGTTCGAAATCTGATTCTAAACTTCTTGAAATAAATTCAGCAGAAGAAGAGGTACGTGTCAGATCGACGGAAGATATATCCACACTAGAGGGAAGCTCCCTCCATACCGTTTGATGTCATACTTCCGTGGTCAGACGCAGAGTGAAGCTCCCACCTTCTCGTACCAGCACATACTCCTGCTGTCAGAAACGGATCGAATCTCCTTCACACCGTTCCATCACACTTGTCCGGTGTCAGACACATAGTGAGATTCATTCTACACCGTCCCATCACACACTCTCGGGGTCTGACACAGAGTGAAGCTCCCTCCTCATCGTCCCATCACACACCCCCGGGGTCAGACACAGAGTGAATCTCCCTCCTCATCGTCCCATCACACACTCCTGCTGTGAGGCTCATTCCACACCGTCACATCATACACTTCCGTGCCATTCTCTTTCAACACCATCCCTTCACCCTCTCCTGGGTGCAGACATAAAGGGACGCACCGTAAATATATTTTGAATTCAATCATTAATGATAGCAATTTAATTTCACAGAATTTTGTTACTAAAACTGTCCGCGACCAAGGCAATTCATACTGGATTGGAAAATGCAAAGACTGGTGAGATTTGGGATCTTGCAAGTTTCTGAGAAGAAAGTGGGTCGTCTGTTTGATACACGCTGCGAGAAGCGAGTGGGCAGTGGATTTAATTTGAGGACTTGCACAGGCTGCGGGAAGGTTGTGTGCAGTGGGATTAGTTTGTGGTCAGACACGGGTTGCTAAAGGGAGTCGACAGTGGTATGCGTTTGCGGACAAACAAGGGCTGTGGGTTGAGAGTGGGCATTCGGGGCGTTTTGGAGACAGAGAAAGTTCTGCGGTGAGAGAATGAGCAATTGGATTTGAGGATCGACAAGGGCTGTTGGTACTGAGTGTGCAGTAAAATTAATATAACCATATCACTACATAACAATTACAGCATGGAAACAGGCCATCTCGGCCCTTCTGGTACGTGACGAACGCTTACTCTCACCTAGTCCCATCTAACTGCACTCCATAACCCTCCATCCCTTTCCTATCCATATGCCTATCCATTTGTTTAAATGACAAAATGGAACCTGCCACTACCACTTCTACTGGAAGCTCGTTTCACACAGCTACCACTCTCTGAGTAAAGAAGATCCCCCTCGAGTCGCCACTGTACTTTTGCCCCCTTAACTCTCAACTCATGTCCTCTTGTTTGAATTACCCCTCCTCTCAATGAGAAAGCCTAACTGTGTCAACTCTATCTAACTCCCTCAAAATTTTAAATACCTCTATCAAGATCCCAATCAACCTTCTCCGCTTAAAGGAATAAAAATCTAACTTGTTCAACCTTTCTGTGTAACTCAGGTGCTGAAACCCAGGTAACATTCTAGTAAATCTACTCTGTACTCTCTCTATTTTGTTGACATCCTTCCGATAATTCAATGACCAGAACTGCACAGAATACTCCAAATTTGGTCACACCAATGTTTTGTACAATTTTACCATAACATCCCAACTCCAAAACTCAATGCTCTGATTTATAAAGACCAGGATACAAAAAGCTTTCTTCACCACCCTATCCACATGAGATTCCACCTTCAGGGAACTATGCACCATTATTCCTAGATCACTCTGTTATACAGAATTCCACAATGCCCTGCCATTTACCATGTATTTCTTATTTTGATGAGTCCTACCAAAATGTTGCAACTCACAGTTAACAGCATTAAACTCTATCGGCCATCTTCCAGCACACTCTTCAGGCTGGGCTAAATATCTCTGCAAGCTTTGAAAGCCTACTTCATTATCAACAACGGCATCTATCTTAGCATTATCTACATTCTTACTAATCCAGTTTACCACCCCATCAACCAGATCATTAATGTGTATGACAAGCAACATTGGACCCAGTACAGATCCCTGAGGCATATCTCTAGTCAGCGGGCTCCAACCTGACAAACAGTTATCTACCACTACTCTGCAGCATCTCCCATCCAGCCACTGTTGAATCCATTTTACTACTTCAATATTAATAACCTTTCGTGCGGAACGTTGTCAAAAGCCTGACTGAAGTCCATATAGACAACATCCACTGCTTTACCCTCATCAACCTTCCTCGTAACCTCTTCAAAAAATTCGATAATATTTGTCAAACATGACCTTCCACGCACAAATTCATATTAACTCCTTCTAATCAGACCCTGCCTATCCAGCTAATTATATATTCCATCCCTGAGAGTAATTTCCATTAATTTACACACCACTGACGTCAGACTTGCAGGCCGATAACTGTTAGGTTTTCTCTTAGTAACTTCCGTCAAGGTCCTAGGGGAGACTCTGTCAAGACCTGAAGACTTATCCACTTTTATATTTTTTAAAAACTCCAGTACTTCTTCTTCTTCAATCATCATATTTCCCTTAACTACCCTGCTTGTTTGCCTCACCTTACACAATTCAATATCCTTCTCCTCAGTGAATACCGATGTAAAGTAATTGTTCAAAATCTTCCCCATCTCGTTTGATTCCACACATGGCTATTCCCTCTGATTCTCTAAGAGACCCATTTTATATTTCACTATCATTTTCCTATTAATATAACTGCAAAAATCCTTTGGATTTATTTTCACCCTATTTGCCAAAGCAACCTCATATCTTGTTTCAGCTTTTCTAATTTCTTTCTTAAGATTCTTTTTACATTCTTTACATTCCTTGAGCACCTCATTTACTCTATGCTGCCTGTATTTATTGTAGATCTCTCTCTTTTTCCGAACCATCAATATCCCTTCAAAATGATGGATGTCTCAAACTTTTAAACTTTCCTTTCAACCTAACAGGAACATAATCATTCTGTACCCACAGAATTTCAACGTTAAATGATCTCTATTTCTTTATTACATCCTTCCCATAAAACAAATTGTCCCAATCCACTCCTTCTAAATCCATTCGCATCTCCTCAAAGTTAGCCTTTCTCCAATCAAAAATTTCTACCCTGTGTCCAGTCATTTCCTTCTCCATAATTATATTGAAACTAATGATATTGTGATAACTGGACCTGAAGAGTTCCCCAAATCTTACCTCCGTCACCTGACCTATGTCATGCCCTAACAGGAGATCCAGAACTGCCCTTTCTCTAGTTGGTACCTCTATGTATTGCTGCAAAAAACTATACTGCATAGATTCTACAAACTCCAAACCATCCAGCACTTTTACAGAATTGGCTTCCCAGTCCATGTGTGGAAAATTAAAATCTCCCGCAATCACAACCTTGTGCTTACTACAAATATCTGCTATCTCCTTACAAATTTGCCATCCAATTCTCGCTCCACATTAGGTGGTCTAGAATTGTTACAACACCTTTCCCATTCCTCAATTCCCCCCAAATAGCATCACTAGACGAGCCCTCTAATCTATCCTGAATTCACACCGCTGCAATATTTTCTCTGACAAACAAGGAAATCAACGAATACTTATTTGCCAATCACACCCATCCTGCAACCATAATTCACTAATTGCTACAGCATCATATTTCCAGGTATCAATCCATGCTCTAAGCTCATCCACATTTCTTACAATGCTCCTAACATTAATATAGATGCATTTAAGAAACTCTCCACCTTTCCTCTATGTTTTTCCCAAACGGTACAAACAAATTTATTATCTTTTTCTTCCTTCTCTCCTACATCTTCTGTCTGAGCGTACCCCTTCTCTATCACCTGCCTATCCTCACTCGCACACTGTCGACAAGCTTTCTCTATTTGTGAAATAACTCTCTCCTAGTTTCTTCAAATTGATTCACACCCCAACCATTCTAGTTTAAAGACGCCCCAGTAGCCTTAGCAAATCTTCCCGCCTGGTGGTATGTCCCCTTAGAATTCAAATGTAACCCGTACTTTTTGTGCGGGTCACACCTGCCATAATGATGATCCCAGAAATTTGAATCACTGCCCCCTGCTCCAATTCCTCAGCCACGCAGTTATCCTCCATCTCATTCCATTCCTACTGTCACTGTCGCGTGGCACAGTCGGTAATCCCGAGATTACTAACATTGCGGTCCTTCTTCTGAACTTCCTTGCTAACTCCCTATGGGAACTGACATGGGCTGTGGGAAGAGAATGCGAAGTGGGAGTCTTTTGGTGGTTAACTCAGATCTTTATGGGAAGGCTAGGCATTGGGATTATTTTGGGGACTCGCACTTGGTCTTGTGGTGAGAGTGGGAATCGCAAGTATTTTGGGGACCAGCACGGGGCCGTGGGGAGAGAGTGGACCTATGGAGCTCTTCTGGGAATTGACCCTGGTTATGGTAGAGAGTGAGGAGTGGGAGCACTTTGGGGCCTGGCACATGTCTGTGGGGAGAAAATGAGGGAGGGGTGTACTTTGGGGACAGACACAGATCTGTGGGGAGAGAATGGTTCAGTGGGAGTACTCTGGGGACTGAGACACGTCCGTGGGGAGAGCATGGGAAGCGGGAGATGTTTTGGTGACTGACACAGGCCTCAAAGAAGAGGGTTGTGGGATTATTTCGATGACCGGCACGGGGCTCTGGGGAGAGAGTCAGGCAGTGGGTGTAGTTTGGACTGACACTGATCTGTGGGGTGGGAGTGGTGAGTGTGAGTACTTAGGCAGAAAACACAGGCCTGTGGGGAGACAGTAAAGAAGTGGGAGCATTTTGAGGACTGACATGGGGCCTTGTAAGACACTGGCGCTGTGGGAATATTTTGGGGACTGACATGGACCTGTGAGGAGAAGGTTGGGTACTGTTATTATTCTGGACACGGACACCGATCTGTGGGTAGAGAGTTGGGCTGGGATTACTTTGGTGACTGACGCAGGGCTGCAGGGAGAGAGTGGGTGCCACAGGTCCATGGTGTCCACAGGTCACAAAAGAGGTCCCAATGATCCACAAACTTGATTCACTCCTCCCTGCTCCAATCCTTCAGCCATGCATTTATCCTCCACCTCATTCAATTCCTACTCTCACTGTCGTATGCCACAGGCATTGATACCAAGATTCCTACCTTTGCGGTCCTTCTTCTCAATTCCCTTCCCAAACTCCCGACATTAACCATTCAGGACCACTTCCCTTTTCCTACATGTGTCATTGGTACCGATATGTATCACGACCTCCGGTTCCTCACCCTCCCAGTTCAGGATATCCTGGACGCGATCGGATACATCCCGGACCCTGGCACCAGGGAGGCAAAGTAACATCCGGATCTCTTGACTGCGTCCACAGAATTGCCTATCTGACCCCTAACTATCGAGTCCCCGATTACTACTGCCTTCCTCTTCCTTTCCCTACCCTTCTGAGCTACAGGGCAGGACACTGTGCCATTGGCACGGCCACTGTCTTTTACCCCAGGTAGGTTGCCCCCCCAACAGTTTTCAAGCAGGAGTATTTATTGTCAAGGGATACAGTCACTGGGGTACTCTCTAGTAGCTAACTCTTGCACTTCACTCTCCTAACCGTGACCCACTTGTCTGCCTCCCGTGGCCCTGGTGTGACCACCTGCCTGTAACTCCTCTCTGTTATCTCCTCACTCTCCCTGACCAGACGAAGGTCATCGAGCTGCATCTCCAGTTCCCTAACACGGTCCCTTAGGAGCTGCAGCTCTGCGTACCTGGTGCAGCTGTACACGTCCGGGAGGCTGACAGACTCCAGGACCTTGCACATCCGACACCGAGAGCAGCAACCTGCCCTCACACTCATAATTTCCCCTTTTTAAAATTAAAAACTAAACCTACCTTGCCACGCCCTTTTCCGCCTAAGCCCGTTGAGCCAAAGCCCTTAAGCCTTCACTCTGCTCCCGGCTCACACCGCTGCCCGCAAAACGACGCTGCCCGCTGAGGCTGTGTTCCTTTTAAATCTTCCCCGCTTCACTGCCCAACGTCACACGCCTGCGCAGTCCCGCCTCTCTTAACTCCGATGAGAAGAAGAAAAAATCAAAATGGCTCCCGCCGCACTCCCGTTCGGATCCTCAGACATCCTTCTCCAAATGTGGGAACTGACATGGGCTGTGGGGAGAGAGTGCGAGAGTGAGTCTTTTGGTGATTGACACAAATCTTTAGGGAGAAGGCGAGGCATTGATATTATTTTGGGGACCCGCACGGGGCCTTGGGGTGAGAGTGGATCTATAGAGCTCTGTTGGGAACTGACCCAGGTTGTGGGAGAGAGTGAGGCAGTGGGGGCACTTTGGGGCCTGGCACATGTCTGTGGGGAGAGAATGACGGAGGGGTGTACTTTGGGGACAGTCACTGATCTGTGGGGAGAGAATGGTTCAGTGGGAGTACTCTGGGGACAGAGACACGTCCGTGGGGAGAGCATGGGAAGCGGGAGATGTTTTGGTGATTGACACAGGTCACGAAGAAGAGGGTTGAGCAGTGGGATTATTTCCGGGACCGGCACGGGGCTGTGGGGAGAGAGACAGGCAGTGAGTGTAGTTTGGACTGACACTGATATGTGGGGTGGGAGTGGTGACAGTGAGTACTTAGGCAACAAACACAGACCTGTCGGGAGACAGTAGAGGAGTGGGACATTTTGAGGACTGAGATGGGGCCTTCGAAGACAATAGCGCTGTGGGAATATTTTGGGGACTGACACGGGCCTGTGAGGCGAAGGTTGGGTATTGCTATTATTCTGATCTCTGATACCAATCTGTGCGTAGAGAGTGGGGCAATGTATTACTTTAATGACTGACACATGGCTGCAGGGAGAGAGTGGGTCAGTGGGAGTATTCCGGAGACTGACACAGGGCTGCAGGGAGAGAGTGGGTCAGTGGGAGTATTCTGGAGACTGACACAGGGCTGCAGGGAGAGAGTGGGTCAGTGGGAGTATTCTGGAGACTGACACAGGGCTGTGCTGCGAAAGTGGGGTTGTGGGGCATGTTGGGGTGCCAAGGGTCGATGGCGAGGGACAGTATCAGTGCTTTTGGGGACTGACAGCTGGAGGTGCGTTGAAATTGTTTACCCCTCCTTGACAGGGAAGTGGCTTCGAATGTCATGTTCCGGATGTACGGTGGATTCCCCGAGTGTGGTGTATGTAGATCGTACACTGAGCGTAAACCTTGCGATCAGGTTCGTTATCTCTTCATCTGTGAGAGGTCTGCACCGTTGTGCCCGGTTATTTCTGAAAAGATCCAGGATCTCTGTCAACAACCAGTGAGACCGACTTGAATATAACGATAAAACCCTCTTTCTCCTCCATTTCTCTTAACCACTTACACTACCCCTTCCGCCGCGCTGCCCCTCACCCTTTCCCTATTCTCCTCTTTCCTTCAAATGCAATCTTGCTCAACATCTCGAACTCTCTTTACCGTCGTCGATCTAAAGTCTCTCTCCCATCCCTCTCTACTCCTGCCTCCTGTGTTTCATCCCCATTTTCCTCACCCCGCTTTCTTGCCTCCCCTTCCCCCCATTCCCCCTTCTATTCCCGGACTCTCCCTCGATTCTCTACTCCGTCTCTACCACTCTCCCCATCCCACTGTATCCCTTTAATCTAACCCAACTCGTTCCCCGCTTCTGTCTTTAGCTACTCTCACCTCAATCATGTGCGTTAATTCTCTCGATACCCTAGTCCTGGGGAAATAGAGTGCACGCATTCGCCTGATATGTGTCCCTCGTGGTTTTCTACACCTCTGTAATGTCACGGTAAAAAGTCTCAGCATTTCCAGCCTCGCTCCATAACTCAGTCCCTCCTGTCCCGGCAGCATCCTCGCAAATCTCCCTCTGTAATCTTTCCAGTTCGTTGAGATTTCTCTTAGAGCAAGGCAAGCAGAACTGAACTCCATACTCCAAGTGCGGCCTGACCGACGTCATCTGCAACTGCAACGTGACCTCCGACCCCCGTACTCAGTGTCCTGACTGATGAAGGCCAGCGTGTCAAATGTCCTGTCCTCCTGTATCGCATCTTTTCTGCCGGATTCACGGTCTGTTTTATTATCTGTGACGTAGACTACCTGAGTTTTTTTTTGAAGTATCAGTAGGTCTCAAATATGTAAAATTAATGTCAAATGCAAAAAGCTAATAAATGCCGCAAAATGTGGAGGTGGTGCTGATGCGTTCAAGAATATGCTGGCGGAGGGGAAGAAGGTGTTCCTGGTTCATTGAGTTTTCAGACTCCAGTTCGTCGTCAACCCTCCTTCCCAGCCGACCATCCTCGTCACCGTCATCCACGACTTCCCCTACAGCCTTCCCCGTTTCCGCCAGCGCCATCTTCTTCCACACACCCTGTCTCCATCACCCCTCCGTCCACTACACTCCGTACCGTCTCCTTTATCTCCTACTGCCCCAACTCCTCTCCCCGTCTCCCTAACCCGCTCCATCCCCTGCAGATCCTCCACGATTCCATTAACCCTCTCCCTCCTCCACACGTCTCCCTCTGTCTCTGTTTAGATGGAATAATGGGGAGAAAGGGGGAGAGGTGACGTCTGGTGTTACAATACACAGCTCCCTTCCACCGGTTATCGATTTCTCGTTTCTGGGCCGCTGCACTGTTCTTTGTGAGCAGTTGGTTTGGTTCGCCAAAACATCATCCCACTGAAGGCTATCTCCGCACCGCGTCAGTGCTCCCACCACCCCCTACTCCATTTCGCTCCTGTTCCCTGCACACCCTCTGAACACAAACACACGCACTTTCTCCGAGCCGGAGTCACAATTCAAGACTGCACGAACGGCCGAGTTCTGGGAATTGGTGAGAGGGAAGGAGCTTCTGAACATAGGAGTTTCTGAAGGGAGCCGAGGGAGTAAGCTTCAGATTGTGTCTGAACCCGTGTGTGTGGAAGTTTATCTCTTTGAAACTTCAAGGAGGAGTCTTGTGGAGAGATAACGGCCGTTGGTGTTTGTTCAGTTTAATTATTCTTTCTTTCTTTATAATCCCACCATCAGAGCAGAAGCAATCTCTGGCAGGAGAGTTGAATGCTCGCCTTGTGGGTTGTGGGAAGGCAGGGAGACCTCAAGAGTTCCTGACAACTTCGTCTGTAAAAAGTTCATCCAGCTGAACCTTCTAACACACTGCGTTACAGGGTTGGAACTGGAACTGGATGAACTCGGGATCATTCGGGAAGCTGAGGGGGTGATAGGGAGGACATATAGAGAGGTATTTACACTCAAGGTGTAGGGTTCAGGAAACTGAGTGACGGACAGGAAGGTGAAAGGGGTTAAACAGTCAGCGAGAGTGCAGAGACCCCTAGTGGCCAACCCGCTCAAAAAGAGGTACGCCACATTGGATATTTCTGAATGGGAGGAGGGACCAAGCAGGGGAACTCTGGCAGTGAGAATGGTTCTGTGCCTCGGTAGGGAGTGGGTGAAATATTGCGAGCTGTCTCGTAAGGGTTGTCTTTGTTAGGGGACTGGGAAAAAGGTACTGCGGACGAGAACGAGATTCCTCGATGGTGGGCGGTGGTTATCATCACCATTATATAGGTAGGGAAAGGGAGCCGGTTCTCCAAACTTATGTATGTGCAGGTGTGGACGAAATTAGAAAGAATATTCATTCTTGGTATTGACTGTGAGCCTCATACTGTGAAAGGACCACTGGCATAGTCTTCTTAATCAGTTAAGAAAGTTTCCTGAATCAGTGGATAGAAAGTCCCAATGAGAGAGTGCAATACTTGATCTCATCCTATCGAATAGGACACGCCAGGGGACAGAAGTTTGTGTCGGGGACCACTTTGCATCTAGTGATGGTAATTCCATTAGATACAAAGTAATTATGGAAAAGAATAGGTGTAACCTAGAGTTAAGTTTCTTTTTGAAGTTTCTAACAATACGAGACGCAAATAGACTTGATAGCTTGTATCTTTTACCCCCAGGGTGGAAATATCTAATACCAGAGGACCTGCATTAAGATGAGAGGGGGTAGGTTCAAAGGAGATGAGTTCGGCAAGTTTTAGTTGTCACAGATATTGGCGGGTGATTGGAAAGTGCTCGCAACGCTGGTGGTGGAGGGAGATCTATAGAGGCGTTTAAGTGACTCTTCAACAGGCATATGGGTGTGCAGGGAATGGAGGGTGGCGGATGTTGTGTCGGCAGCAGAAATTCAGTTTAATTGGTATATCACAACTCTTGGACAGAAGGTTCTGCTCTGTTGTGTGATTTACGTTCTTTTCTCTGTAGAAAGAGCCGAGTGATTTGAGCTCATCTGGCGGGAAGAGCAGAGGGTAGGGTACAAAAAGGAATTTCACCGATGGCATAGGCCGTGAAAAAGACACACACCGACACCATCTTCAAAGGGACACTGAAAAACCCCTTACAGTGTTTCTGTGTCACCGACACAACCCTCGTCGTGATACTAACACGCCCCTCATCGTAACACCCACACACTGACAGACCCTGCACTGCAACTACGAATCTTCCTCGCTGTGTGCATTACACACACCCCCTTCACAAAACCCCTCCCCGAATATATCAAACACTCCATCTCCATTACTGCTTCTCGTCCCTCACACATTCCCTCCACTACACCACTACCGTCTCCGTCACCCGTACCTCCCTTACAAGCTGCCCCGTCTCCGTGACACAGTCCCTACCCTGCACACATTCTCCGTCTGGGTCATCCCTAACATTCACTACGCCCCTCCCCGTCCGCGTGACCCATCCCATCACTTAAACCCGGACCCGTCTTCGTCAACCTCTCCTTCTCCTGCACTACTCCCTGTCTCTGTCACACACTCCTTACACAACACAGATCACTTTCAGTCAGCAGTTTTTCCCTTACAGGCTACCACGTCTCCGTGTCCTATTCCCTCCCCTGCACACGTCCCGTCTCCCTGATCCACTGCTTTTCCTACAGCTCCGTTACCTCCACAGTCCCCTGAAGCTATTCCCATCTCCGTTTCAGTCCCATTCGCCTCTTTTACTGTGTTCACAGGCAATTGTGGGGATTATGAGGGAGAGATGACGTCTGTTGATACACCTCCCGCCTTCCGCCGGATATCTCTCAGCAGCTCCTGAGCGCCTCCACAACTATGCATGCACAAGCTGGTCGTGTGATTCCAGCACTAGTTGAATCAGTGACTGCAATCTCACCACACATTCCCTGCCCCCCGCTCCTCCCTTTCTTTCCTCTTCCCTCAGCATACAATCCAGTCACACAAACCCCATCTCCGAGAGTCACACACAATTCGAGTCTGCTGGAACGCCGAAGAGCTCGGTATTTGTGAGAGAGGAAAACGGAGGAGGGAGAGGGCTCCGTACTTTTGCTGACTCCGGTAGGGTGTGCTGCGATGGTGCTGGAGGTTCTTCACATGTTTGACCCCGGGAGTGTGACGCGATAATATTTAGGCTTTTGACAGGCTGCGTTCTGACAAAGATGTACGTGGCAATTTGGAGCTCAAGTGCTGCATAACCTCATTGGAAAAGGTTATGTGATGCGAATATGAGAAGTTCTGAAGGAGAGAGGGACTTTGGTGTACAAGGCTTGGGTCCACACACTGTGAATGGGACCGAAGGCGCCAGTGCTCTCAATGGGACACTGAAAAACGCTTCAGGTGACACTGCCACATGCCCCACCGTGACGGCGACACGTCTTTCATCGTGACACCAGTGCAAAGACATGCTCCGCCTCGTAGCACTGACACACTCCTCCCCGTCTCCATTATGCCCTTCCCTCTATAAACACTTCCGATCTCCCTGACTCACGCCCTTGCCTGCACAACTGCCATTCTCCGTCATCCCTTAACTCCATCCTCTAAGCCCCCCCTACCCCCCGCCGGCTCAGTGATCAACTCTATCCCCTAGAGAACTCCACATCGTAGAGTTTACACCTGCCCCCTTTCACAGGTTATTAAATTCTCGGTTCTGAGTTTCTCCACAGATCTGAATGCACAGGCTGATCGTGTGGATCGACACCACTCGCTCCAGAGTCTGCAATCTGAGCACTCTGTCTGTTGGCTTCACACTCCGGCCTCCCCGCCTCTTTCCTCAGCAAACCATCGGGTCACACGCATACACAGTTCCCGAGAGGCACACACAATTCGGGACGAATGAAAGCCGAAGTGCTGGGTATTGATGAGAGGGGTGAGTGGGGGACGGAGGGAGTTTCACCTGTTTTTGACTCCGTTAGAGTATGAGGCGATGGTTCGTCGTTTAATCAGACTCCAGACAGCGGCAGGGAACTAGAAAATGGGAACTCCCGCATTCTGCGGAGCGCATGGAAAACTGTACTTTACCGAAGTGATGGGGTTTGAGCAGCGAACAATCACGGAACGGGATGCATCAGCAAGTGGAAACAAACACAAGGCAGCGGCAAGCGGAGCGGCCATTGTTGGAGAGGACAGTATCGGACTGGTCATTTGAGCCTTTATCATTTCGATGCATCAGCGAGGAGAGGCTTGAGCGAAAACTGGCATCAAAATGAGGAAATATATATATATTTATATTTGCCGTTTACTCATAGTTTCCTTCTCGATTATACTTAAGTTGGTGTGTGGGCAACCGTAGGTCATTGTCCATATAGGTACCAATGACATCGGTATGAATAGGGATGTGGTTCTAGAAAGTGAGGTCAGGAATTTACCTGTAAATTTGATGTCCCGGACCACCACCCATTCCACTGAGGCCAGACTAGCGCTAGGGTTTTCTTTGTTAGGGGGAACAGAGAAAAGGTACTGCGGACGAGAACAAGGTCACTCAATGGTATGCGACCGTTAAAGGTACCTGCAGGAAGAAGGAGACGGTTCTGTATGTGCTGGCGTAGTCAAAAAAGTAGAAAGAACATACAGTTTAACAGGTGGATGAAGCGTTAGGGTCGGAAACAGGGCTTCAGATATGTGGATAATTGGGCTGTCTTCCAAGGAAGGTGCGACCTCTACAGGCGAGAGTATTTCATTTCATTTCAATTCAATTCAATTTCAGTTTATGACTTCAAAAAGTGGAACAAATTAAAGGAGGAGGGGTGACATGTCACCGCAGTGCTCTGTCAGGATAGGACATGAGAACTCGTCAACATCAGGCCCTTATGGGTGGAAATGAGGGATAAGAAATTAATGACCATGTTCTTGGGGGTAATTTCTATATAATTACGAGAGACACAGGTAGACCAGACTGCCGGTATTTTTTTTACTGGACCGGAGTAGGCTGAGAGGAGAATAGATAGAGGTCTACATCATTTAGAGAGACAGAGATAGACGAGAGAACCTTTCTTACCTGGGATGGAAATGTCGAATACCGCAGAGTTTAAGGAGAGATGGGGTATGCTTATAGGAGCTGTGATGGGCAACGTCTTGCTTACACAGAGAGCGTGTGTGACTGGAATGTGCTGCCAGGGTTTGTGGGTGAGACAGATCGATAGAGTTGTTTAAGTGCTCCTTTGACAGACGCGTGGATGTACAGGGAATGGAGGGAGATCGACTTTGCGTAGACAGAAAAGATTTAGTTATTTGGTTTAGCACATGATTGCGGGCAGAAGGGTCTCCTTTGTTCTGTTGTCTCATTTCACTGCTCTGCGGGAGGGGAAGAGAGAGAGATCTGAACTCAGAGGGCGGGAAGAGAAGGTGTGGGGTGGATCAGGGAATATGACGATGGATTGATAAAGACAAGGAACGAATTTTCACAGACGACATGGGCAGTGAACGACGCACAGGGAGAGGCTGATCAGACTCAAGCATATGGCTAATCTGCGTTTTATCAGATACCTCAGTATCACGAGTATCTGCTGGAGGATTCATGAAGAGTTCAACACCGGTCACACGACTAAACAACAGAGGGAAAATACAGTCACAATAACAGCGACACATTCCCAACAATACCCCGAGCCACCCTGCACCGTGATACCAACACTCCCCTCGTTTAAGAAAAGGACAGTAAAAACGCTTTATAATTATATAAAGCGGAAACGGAGACCGGAGGTGTTTATGGAGGGAAGGGGATAATGGAGACGCGGAGGAGTGTGTCAGTTCTACGAGAAAGGGCGTGCCGGTAAATTGGTGTCACGGTGAAAGACGTGTCACCGTCACGGTGGGGCGTGCGGCAGTGTCACCGTAAGCGTTGTGCAGAGTCCAATTGAGGGCGCTGGCGTTCTGTTCCATTCACAGTGTGTGTTACCAAGCCTTGTACACTAAAGTCCCTCTCTCCTTCAAAACCACACTATTCACAACACAATCCGTTCCCTTTTCCAATGAGGTTAAACAGCGCTTGGGCTCCAAATTACCAAGTACATCTTTGCCAGATCACAGCTTGTCCAAAGCCTAAGTATTATCTCATCACACTCCCGGCGTCAGACATGTGAAGTACCTCCCTCAGCGTCGCAGTACACTCTATTGGACTCACAGTGCGAAGCTCCCTCCCTCCCCCGGTCTCCCCACTCCACCAATAGCCAGCACATCGGCCTTGCGGTACTCTCGAATTGTGTGTGAATCTCGGAGTTAGTGAGTGTGTGTGTGTGTGTGTGTGTGTGTGTGTGTGTGTGTGTGTGTGTGTGTGTGTGTGTGTGTGTGTGTGTGTGTGTGTGTGTGTGTGTGTACATAATGCGTGAATGTATTTTCTTCATATTCTACATATGCTTGCTGTCTTTCTATTTTATACATATTGTGTGTGCTTTGTGCCACGTGGAGCTGTCGGTATTGCAATTAACAGCCAGGTCCTGGCTGTATTCTGGGCACATCTGAATTTCTCATTCCAACCCTACTGTTAAACTGAAATTTCTTTTTTATTTTTGGCCACACCTGCACATACATAAGTTTGCAGAAACGGCTCCCTCTTCGTCCCTATGTACTGGTGTCTATAACATAGGCAACATAGAAACATAGAAAAATCTACAGCACAATGCAGGCCCTTAGGCCCAGAAATCTATGCCGAACATGTCCCTAACTTAGAACGACCCAGGGTTTACCCATAGGCCTCTATTTTTCCAAGCTCCATGCAGCCAGCCTGGAGTCTCTCAAAAGACCCTATCGTATCCGCCTCCGCCACCGCCGCCGGCATCCCATTCCACGCACTCACCACTCTACGTAAAAAAAACTTATCCTGGCGACTCCTCTGTACATACTTCCAAGCACCATAAATAAATGCGCTTTTGTGCCATCCAGTTCTGCTCTGACAAAATGGGTCTGACTGTCCACGCGATAAGTACCTCTCGTTATCTTGTACACATCTATCTGTTCACCGCTCATCATTCCTAGCGACATCCTTGTACTTTGGGGACCACATACCATTGAGAAATCTCGTTCTCGTCCACAGTATCACTTTTCTGTTCCTCTAACAAGGAACACTGTATCGATACAGCTCGCCACATCTCACCCCATTCCTTTCTGAGCCATAGAACCATAGTCAGTGCCAGAGACCTGACCGTGAGACTTTCCTCTGCTTGGTCATTTGCACCTCTCTCCTCCCATCCAGAAGTATCCAACGTGGTCTACCTATTATTGATCGGTTTGGCCACAAGGGGTCTCTGCATTGGTTCTGGCTGTTCATCCCCTTTCACCTTCCTGTCTGACACCCAGATTCCTGTATCCTACACCTTGGCTGTAAGTACATACATCTCTATATGTCCTCCCTATCACCCGCTCAGCTTCCCGAATGATCCCGAGTTCATCCAGTTCTAGTTCCAACTCTGTAACGCAGAGTGACAGAAGGTGCAGCTGGATTACCTTCTTACAGGTGAAGAGGTCAGCGACTCCAGAGGTCTCCATGCCCTCCCACATCCCGCAAGGAAAGCAGTCAACTCTTCTGTCAGGCATGCTTATTGCTCTTTCTAACTGTAATTATAAACGAAACAATTAATAAAATGAAAAACACATTTGCCAACAGTTTTGTGCCTTCTCTCACCGGGGACTCTCCTCCTTACAGCATCAAATTGATAAGCCCTCCATCTTTCACTTCAAATACTGTTTACTCTAACAATGGCTGCTGCGATTGCCCACCTCTTTACTCCGAGGTACGCCTCCTCTGCTCCGGTTCATCACACGGATACAGATTCAAACAATGAACGAAATTCACCCCACACCGTCCCATCACCCAGACAAGGGGACAGGCACAGATTGAAGCTCCCTCCCCCGGTTCCGTCATACCCTCCGGGTTCAGAAGCTGCTTTCCTCTCACCACGCCCAGCACTCCGTCGTTCCAGTAGTCCTTCATTGTGTGTCTGTCTCGGAGACTATGCGTGTGTTTGTGTTCAGATGGTGAGCAGGGAAGAGCAGAGAAGTGGGGGAAGTTGAGAGGAGAGTGAGTAGGGACGTGGTGTTGAGACAGTGGTCACTGGAAGAAAGTGGTGTGGAACCGCATGACAGGCTTCTCCACACAGAGCAGTGAAAAGGATCAGAACCGAGAGATCGACATCCGGAGGAGGGGGTTGGGTTTTGTAACACCAGATGTCACTTCTCCCCCTTCCTCCTCAGAATTCCAGACGAACCGAGGGGTGTTGAGGAGCAAGAGGGTTGATGGAACCGTGGAGAGTGTAGGGGACAGAGCGGGTCAGGGGGACGGGGCGAGGAGATTGAAAGGAGGAGATAACGGAGACGACAAGGAGTGTAGGGGATAGACTGTTGATGGAGACGGGATTGGTAAAAGAAGATGGCGGTGATAAAAATGAATGTAGAGAAGATCGTTATCGGGTTTAGGGTGTGAGGGTGTGGTAGTGTAACACCAGACGTCTCCTCTCCGTCATACTCCCACAATTGCCTGTAAACCCAGAGAGGGAGGAGAGCGGAGGGACGACGTATTTGTTAGGGGATTGAGGAGGTAACGGAGCCAGGAAGGTGGGAGATACGGGAGAAAGGGCGTGTGCGAGGTGGGGGAAGAGGGCCAATGTGTCACGGAGACGTGGTAGCCTGTAGCGGAGGGAAGGATGACTGAAAGTGAATTTGTTTTGGGTAAGGAGTGTGTGACAGAGACAGGGAGTAGTGCAGGAGAAGGAGAGGTTGACGAAGACGGGATCGGGTTTAAGCGATGGGGTGGGTCAGGCGGACGGGGACGGGTGTAGTGAATGTTGTGGATGACCCAGACGGAGAATGTGTGCAGGGCAGGGGCTGAGTCCCGGAGACGGGGTAGCTTCTAAGGGAGAAACGGGTAACGGTGACGGGAGTGGTGTAGTGGAGGGAATGTGTGACGGGGACGATGAGTAGTGAAGGAGAGGGAGTGTTTTACGGATACGGGGAGGGGTATTGTGGAGGGAGGGTGTTATGAACACAGCGAGGATGTTTCCCTGTTGCAGTGCAGGGTCTGTCAGTGAGTGGGTGTGACCATGAGGGGCGTGTTGGTATCACGAAGAGGGTTGTGTCGGTGACACAGAAACACTGTAAGGGGTTTTCCAGTGTTCCTTTGAAGATTGTGTCGCTGTGTGTCTTTTCCACGGCCTTTGCCTTCAGCGAATTGGGCGTTCCCTCTGATTGCCGATAATTCGTCAAGTTCCTTGTTCTACCCAACCCCCTGCTCTTCCCACCCGATCAGCTGAAATCACTCTGCTCTTTCTGCACAGCAGAGAACGTAAATCACACGACAGAGCAAACCCTTCGGCCCGAGAGTTGTGATATACCACTTAAACTGATTTCCTTCTGCCGACACAACATCCGACTCCCACCATTCTCTGCCCACCCGCGTGCCTGATAAAGAGGCACTTAAACTCCTCTATGGATTTCCCTCCACCGCCAGCGCTGCCAGCAGCACGTTCCAGTCACCCCCCAATCTCTGTGACAACAAAAACTTGCCAAACTCATCTCCCTTGAACATACCCTCTCTCACCTTAATGCAGGACCTCTGATATTAGAGATTTCCATCCTGGGGGAAAAAGATACAAGCTATCTGGTCTACTGGCGTCTCGTATTGTTATAAACCTCAAAACGAAACTTAACTCGACGTTACACCTTTCCTTTTACATAATTACCTTGTATCTAATGGCACTCTCATCACTAGATGCAAAGTGATCACCGACACAAACTTCTGTCACCTGGCGTGTCCTATTCGATAGGATGAGATCACGTCTTGCACTCTCTAATTGGGACTTTCTATCTACTGATTAAGGAACGTTTCCTAACTGATTAAGAAAACTATCCCAGTGGTCCTTCCACAGTATGAGTCTCACAGTCAATATCAAGAATGTTAAAATCACCCAATGTCACAACCTGATGTCTCTTACAGCAGACTCCGAACACTCCACAGGTTTGTTCCTCTAAATCCCCAGGACTGTTCGGTGGTCGATAATGAAGCCCCATGAACGAGTTCATACCTTTCTCATTCCTCACTTCCACCTTTACAACCTCTGACTTCCACTCAAATCAAATTTCCCGCCACTTTCCCTTTTATTTGGCTCATCTCACACACACACACACACACACACACACAGAGAGAGAGAGAGAGAGAGAGAGAGAGAGAGAGAGAGAGAGAGAGAGAGAGAGAGAGAGAGAGAGAGAGAGAGAGAGAGAGAGAAACAGTGAGTGAAAATCTCTGCACAGCGTCCCATCCAACACTCCTGGGTTCAAACACAGACTGAATATCCCTCCGCCCCACATCATAGACTCCCGGGGACTGAAACAGAGTGCATCTCCCTCCGTGCCTTCATAGCACACACTTCCGGGGTCAGACTGAATAAAGCTCCCTCCACACCATCCCATCACACACTCTCGGGTTCAGACACCGTGAAGCTCCTTCCACACTGATCCATCACAAAATCCCGGGGTCAGGCACAGAGTGAAACTCCCTCCACACAGTCGCATCACGTGCTCCTGAAGTTAGACACTGGGTGACGCATTCTCCGGACCGCCCTATCGCACACAACCGGGTTCAGAAACAAATTGCAACTTACTCCCCCGGATCCCTTCAGAAACTCCGATTTTCCGAAGCTCCTTCCCGATCACCAATCCCCAGAACTCCGCCGTTCAGGTCGTCTTGAATTGTGTGTAGGCTCGGAGAATGTGCGTGTGTTCGTGTTCAGAGGGTATTGCGGGAACAGGAGGGAATTGCAAGAGGCTGTGGTTTTGGTGGGAACACGGACATGGTGGTGAGATAGCAATCACTGGGATGAAGTTTTATCGAACCAAACGATCGGCCTGTTCACATAGAACAAGGCAGAGGCTAAGAACCGTGAGATCGATATCCGTTGGAAGGAGACTGGTGTAACACCGGACGTCACCTCATTCCGTCCTCCTCGGAATTCCATATGAACAGAGAGACGGAGACGTGTACAGGAGGGAGAGGGTTAATGGAACCGTGGAGGACTTGCAGGGCATGGAGCGGGTCAGAGAGACAGTGAGTGGAGTTGGGGAAGGAGGAGAGTACGGAGACGGCCGGAGTGTAGGGGACGGAGGGGTGATGGAGACAGGGCGTGCAGAAGAAAATGGCTGTGGCGGAATCGGGGAGGGCTGTAGGGACGTCCTGGCTGACGGTGACGAGGATGGTCGGCTGGGAAGGAGGGTTGATGACGGACAGGAGACTGAAAACTCAATGAACCAGGAACACCTTCTTCCCCTCCGCCAGCATTTTCGTGAACGCATCAGCAACACCTCCACATTTTTGCGGCATTTATTAGCTTTTCGCTTTTGACATTAATCTTACATATTTGCGCCCTACTTATTCTTCAAAAGAACAAATCTCAGGTGGTCTAAGTCACAGATAATAAAACAGACCGTGAATCCGGTAGAAAAGATGCGATACAGGTGGACAGGACATTTGACACGCTGGCCTTCATCAGTCAGGACACTGAGTACGGGAGTCGGAGGTCACGTTGAAGTTGCAGATGACGTCGGTCAGGCCGCAGTTGGAGTATGGAGTTCAGTTCTGCTTGCCTTGCTCTAAGAAAAATCTCAACGAACTGGAAAGATTGCAGAGGGAGATTTCCGAGGATGCTGTCCGGACAGGAGGGACCGAGTTATGGAGCGAGGATGGGAATTCTGTGACTTTTTTCGGTGACCTTACAGAGGTGTAGAAAACCACGAGGGACACAGATCAGGCGAATGCGTGCACTCTATTTCCCCAGGACTGGGGTATCGAGAAGATTAACACACATGATTGAGGTGAGAGTAGCTACAGGCAGAAGCGGTGAGCGAGTTGGTTTAGATAAAAGGGACACAGTGCGATGGGGAGAGTGGGTAGAGAAGGAGTAGAGAATCGAGGGAGAGACCGGGAAGAGAAGTGGGAATTGGGGGAGAGGGAGGCAAGAAAGCAGGATGAGGAAAATGGGGATGAAACAGAGGAGGCGGGATTGGAGAGGGTTGAGAGAAAGACTGTACACGGACGAGGGTAAAGCGTGGGAAAGGTGGTGAGACAGATTGCCATAGACGAAAAGAGTAACGCTAAGGGTAAGGGTGAGGGGCAACGGCGCGGAAAGAGTAGTGTGAGAGGTTGAGAAATGGGGGAGAAAGAGTGTTTTATCATTATTTTCAAGTCAGTCGCACTGGTCGTTGACAGAGATCCCGGATCTTTTCAGAAATATCCGGGCACAAAGGTGCAGACTTCTCACAGATGAAGAGCGTACGAACCTGATCGCAAGGTTTAAGCTCACTGTAATATGTACATACACCGCATTCGGGGTCTCCACCTGACATTCGGAACATGACATTCGAAGCCACCATCCTGTCAAAGAGGGGTAAACAATTTCAACGCACCTCCAGCAGTCAGTCCCCGAAACCACTGATAACTCCCTCGCCATTGACTTGTATCACCCCAACATCTCCCATAACCCCACTTTCCCAGCACAGCTCAGTGTCAGTCTCCAGAATACTGCCACTGACCCACTGTCTCCCTACAACAGTGTGTCAGTCACCAAAGTAATCCCTTGCCCCATGCTCTACCCACAGATCGGTGTCAGTGTCCAGAATAATAACAGTACCCAACCTTCTTCTTACAGGCCCGTGTCAGTCCCAAAAATGTTCCCACAGCGCCAGTGCCCCCAACGCCCCGTGTCAGCCCTCAAAGTGCACCCGCTCCTTTACTGTCTCCCCATAGGCCTGTGTTTTCTGCCTAAGTACTCACACTCACCACTCCCACCCCACAGATCAGTGTCAGTCCGAACCACACTCACTGCCTGACTCTCTCCCCACAGCCCCGTGCCGGTCCCTGAAATAATCCCACTGCTCAACCCTCTTCTTAGAGACCTGTGTCAATCACCAAAGCATCTCCCGCTTCCCATGCTCTCCCCACGGACGTGTCTCAGTCCCCAGAGTACTCCCACTGAATCATTCTCTCCCCACAGATCTGTGACTGTCCCGAAAGCGCACCCAACCCTCATTCTCTTCCCACAGACATGTGCCAGGCCCCAAAGTGCTCCCACTGCCTCACTCTCTCCCCCAACCTGGGTCAGTTCCCAAAAGAGCTCCATAGCTCCACTCTAACCCCTAGGCCCCGTGATAGTCGCCAGAATAATCCCACTGCCTAGCCTTCTCCGTAAAGATCAGTGTCAACAATCAAAAGACTCCCACATCACACTCCCTTCCCACATCCCATGTCAGTTCCCACATTTGGAGAAGGAAGTCTGATGATCAGGACGGGAGCCATTTTGATTTTTTTCTTCTTCTCATCGGATTTATGAGAGGTGGGACTGCGCAGGCGTGTGACGTCAGGCAGTGAAGCGGGGAAGATTTAAAAAGAACACAACCTTACACAGCGTGCAGCGTCATTTTCCCGGAGTGAGCCGGGAGCAGAGTGAAGGCATAAGGGCTTTGGCTCAATGGGATTTGGCGGAAACGGGCGAGGCAAGGTAGGTTTAGCTTTCAATTTTTCCTGTTATTCCAGGAAAGGGGGAATTATGAGTCTGAGGGCAACTTGTTGTTCGTCTTGTCGGATGTGGGAGTTCCTGGAGACTCCTAGCCTCCCGGACGTACACATCTGCGTCAGGTACGCCGATCTGCAGCTCCATAGGGACCGTGTTAGGGAACTGGAGCTGTAGCTCGATTACCTTCGTCTGGTCAGGGAGAGGGAGGAGATGATAGAGATGAGTTACAGGCAGATGGACACACCGGAGCCACGGGAGGCTGACAGGTGGGTCACGGGTAGGAGAGGGAAGGGGAATAGTCAGGTAGTAGAGAGTTCTCCAGTGGCTGGACACCTTGTCAATACGTACTCCTGTTTGAGTACTGTTGGCGGGGACGACATTTGCCATGCTACCGGCACAATGAGTCCGGCCCTGTAACTCAGAAGGGTAGGGAAAGGAAGAGGAAGACAGTAGTAATAAGGTACTCGATAGGTAGCGGGTCAAATAGGCCATTCTGTGGACGCAGTCAGGAGACCCGGATGGTAGTTGGCCTCCCTGTTGCCAGGGTCCGGGATGTTTCTGATCTCGTCCAGGATATCCTGAAGTGGGAGGGTGAGGAACCAGAGGGCGTGGTACATACAGGTACCAATGACATACGTAGGGAAAGGGAAGTGGTCCTGAAAGGAGAATATAGGGAGACAGGAAGGGGTTGAAAAGAAGGACCGCAAAGGTAGGAATCTCGGGATTACTGACTGTGCCACGCGACAGTGAGAGAAGGAATAGAATGAGGATGAGAATGAGGTGGAGGATAAATGCGTGGCTGAAGGATTGGAGCGGGGTGTAGTGATTGAAGAATCTGGATTACTGGGACCTATTTTGTGGCTGGTGTGACCTGTATAACAAGGACGGGTTACACTTGAATCCTAAGGGGACAAATATCCTGGCGGGGATATTTGCTAAGGCTACTAGGGAGACTTTAAACTCGAATGGTTGGGGTTGGGAATCAATTTGAAGAGACTAGGAGAGAGGAGGTTAGTTCATAAAAGAGAAAGCTAGTAGACAGTGTGTGAGGGAGGATAGGCAGGTTATAGAGAAGGGGTGCGCTCAGAACCAAGATGTAGGGGAGAAACAAAAAAAATAATAAAGGTGTTTGCACCGTTAGGGATAAGCAGAGAGGAAGAGGTGGAGAGTTTCTGAAATGCATCTATTTTAATGCTGGGAGCTTTGTAAGAAAGGTGGATGAGCTTAGAACATGGATTGATACCTGGAAATATGATGTTGCGGCAATTAGTGAAACATTGTTGCAGGAGGGGTGTGATTCGCAAATAAATATTCATGGATTTCGTTGCTTCAAGTGCAATAGAATCAGAGGGGCAAGAGGGGGAGGTGTTGCATTGCTTGTCGGAGAAAATATTACAGTGGTGGTTAGGCAGTATGATTAGTCGGCTCGTCTAGGGAGGGTATCTGGGTGGAACTGAGGAATGGGAAAGGTGTAGTAACATTTATAGACCACCTAATGGGGAGCGAGAATTGGAGGAGCACATTTGTACGGAAATAGCATATATTTGCAGTAAGCACAAGGATGTGACTGTGGAAGATTTTAATTTTCCACACAAAAAGTCTGGATGGTTTGGATTTTGTTGGCTGTATGCAGGATAGGTTTTTTTGCCGCAATACAGAGAGGTATCAACGACAGATGGGGCGATGTTGGATCTGTTGTTAGGGAATGAGATAGGTTAGATGACGGAGGTATGTGTTGAGGAGCACTTCGGGTCCAGTAATCACAATACCATTAGTTTCAATATAATTATGCGGGAGGATAAGTCTGGACACTGGGTTGAGATTTTTGATTGGAGAAAGGATAACTTTGAGGAAATGCGAAAGGATATAGAAGGAGTGGATTGGGACAATTCAGTAATCACAATACCATTAGTTTCAATATAATTATGGGGGAGGGTAAGTCTAGACACTGGGTTGAGATTTTTGATTGGAGAAAGGATAACTTTGAGGAAATGCGGAAGGATATAGAAGGAGTGGATTGGGACAATTTGTTTTATGGGAAGGATGTATTAGAGAAATGGAGGTCATTTAAAGTTGAACATTTGAGGGTACAGAATCTTTATATTCCTGTTAGGTTGAAAGGAAAGGTTAAACGCTTAGAGAGCCATGGTTTTCAACTGATATTGGAAGCTTGGTTCGGAAAAAAGAAAGAGATCTACACTAAATATAGGCAACATGGTGCAAATGAGGTGTTCATTTATAAATATAAAGAATGTTAAAGAATCTTAAGAAATAAATTAGTAAGCTATAAGAAGATATGAGGTTGCTTTGGCACGTAAGCTGAAAATAAATCCAAAGGGTTTCTACAGTTATATTAATAGCAAAAGGATAGTGCAGGATAACAGTGGTCCCTTAGATAATCAGAGTAGACAGCTATATGTGGAGCTGAAAGAGATGGGGGAGATTTTAAACAATTTCTTTTTATCGTTATTCACTGAAGAGAAGGATATTGAATTGTATAAGGTAAGGCAAACAAGTAGGGTAGTTATGGAAACTATGATGATTAAACTAGGGGAAGTACTGGAGTTTTTAAAGAATAAAAAAGTTGATAAGTCTCCGGCTCCTGACAAGATATTCCCTAGGACCTTGAGGGAAGTTAATGTAGAAATATCAGGGTCTCTGACAGAAATACTTCAAATGTCATGAGAAATGGTGATGGTGCCGGAGGATCAGCGTTTAGCTTTTTGGTTCCATTGTTTATAAGTGGTTCTAAGAGTAAACCTGGCAACTATCGGCCTGCAAGTTTGACGTCACTGATGGGAAAATTGATGGAAAGTAGTCTTAGAGATGGTACATATAATTATCTGGATAAACAGGGTCTGATTAGGAGCAGTAAACATGGATTTGTGCGTGGAATATCATGTTTGGCAATTCTTATTGAGTTTTTTTGAAGAAGTTACTAGGAGAGTTAACGAGGGTAATTCAGTGGATGCTCTCTATATGGACTTCAGTAAGGCCTTTGATAAGGTTCCGCACGGAACGTTAGTTAGGAAGGATCAATCGTTCGGTATTAATATTGAACTCGTAAAATGGATTCAGCAGTGGCTGGATGGGAGATACCAGAGAGTAGTGGTGGATAGCTGTTTGTCAGGTTGGAGGCCGGTGACTAGTGGTGTGCCTCTGGGCTCTGTACTGGGTCCAATGCTGTTTGTCATATCCATTAACCATCTGAATGGTGGGGTGGTAAATTGGATTAGTAAGTATGCAAATAATGCTAAGATAGGTGCCGTTGTGGATAATGAAGTAGGTTTTCAAAGCTTGCAGAGAGATTTAGGCCAGCAGGAAGAGTGTGCTGGAAGATGGCAGATTGAGTTTAATGTTGATAAGTCTGAGGTGCTACATTTTGGTAGGACTCATCAAAATAGGGCATACATGGTACATGGTAAATGGTATGGCCTTGAAGAACGCAGCACAACAGTGATCTAGGAATAATGGTGCATAATTCCCTGAAGGTGGAATTTCATGTAGATAGGGTAGTGAAGAAAGCGTCTGGTATGCTGGACTTGATAAATCAGAGCAATGATTATAGGAGTTGGGATGTTATGTCAAAATTGTACAAGGAATTGGTGAGGCCAAATTTGGAGTTTTATGTCCAGTTCTGTCACCGATTTATAGGAAAGAGGTCAACATAATAGATAGAGTACAGAGGAGAATTACTAGAATGTTACCTGAGTTTCAGCACCTAAGTTACAGATAAAGATTGAACAAGTTAGGTCTTTATTCTTTGGAGCGTTGAAGGCTGAGGGGGGAATTGATAGAGGTATTTAGAATTGCGAGGGGGATAGATGGAGTTGACGTAGATAGGCTTTTTCCATTGAGCGTAGGAGAGATTCAAACAAGAGGACAGGAGTTGAGAGTTAAAAGGCAAAAGTTTAAGGGCAACACGAGTGGGAACTTTTTTACTCAGAGAGTGGTAGCTGTGTGGAACGAGCTTCCAGTAGAAGTAGTAGAGGCAGGTTCGATTTTGTCATTTAAAGTAAATCGGATAGGTATATGGACAGGAAAGGAATTGAGGGTTATGGGCTGAGTGCAGGTTGGTGGGACGAGGTGAGAGGTAGCTTTCGGTACGGACTAGAAGGGCCGGAATGTCCTGTTTGTTTCCGTGCTGAAATTGATATATAGTTATATGGTTATATTAATTTTACTGCAAACTCTCTCCCCACAGCACTTGTCAGTCCGCAAACTCATACCAATACCCACTCCCTTTAGCAACCCGTGTCTGACCACAAACTTATCCCACTGCTCACAACCTTCCCGCAGCCTGTGCCAGTCCCCAAAATAAATCCACTGCCCACTCGCTTCTCGCAGCCTGTAACAATCCGACGACCCACTTTCTTTTCAGGAACTTGCAAGATCCCAAATCTCACCCGTCTTTGCATTTTCGAATCCAGTATGAACTACCTTGATCGCGGACAGCTTTGTCAACAAAGTTCTGTGAAATTAAGTTGCTATCATTAGTGATTGAATTCGAGCAAAATTTAAGGAGCGTCCCTATATGTCTGACCCCAGGAGAGTGTGAAGGGATGGTGTTGAAGGAGCTTAATTCTGTGTCTCAGCACAGAAGAATGTGATGGCACGGTGTGGAGGGAGCCTTATTCTGTGTCTGACCCCGGGAGTGTGTGATGGGACCTTATGGAGGGAGCCTCACTCTCTGCCCGAACACGGAAGTGCGTGATGTGACGGTGTGGAAGGACCTTTACTCTGCGTCTGACCCCGGGAATGTATAATGGGACCGTGTGGAGGGAGCTCTATGTGTCTGACCACGTGAGTGTGTGATGTGACGGTGTGGAGGGAGCTTCACTCTGGTGTGGATATATCTTCTGTCGATCTGACACGTACCTCTTCTTCTGCTGAATTTATTTCAAGAAGTTTAGAATCAGAGTTCGAACAATACTGCTTCGCCTCATCGTAGGAAATGTTAAACGTGGATATAAAATAAGACCGGTTTTCATTTCTGATCCAGTTCTGGTAACACACTTGCTCTGGAAATTAGGAACAAGGAACAGTGAATATCCCTGCCAAAGTCCATTACATCCGCTTTGCGTCAGGCACAGAAAGAGGATCCCACCTCACCATCCCATCACACACAACTGGTCAAATTGAGAATGAAATACACTCCTCACCGGTCCCTTGACAAATTTGCTCTGGAAATTCCGAACAAGTAACAGCGATTCCCTTACATCCGTCCATTGCATCCATCTGAAAAGAGACATATAATAGGGATCCCTACACACCGTCCAATCACACAATCCTGGGGATAGATACAGAGCGAATCTCCCTCCACACCGTTCCAGCACACACTCCCGGAGGTCGGACACGGCATCACACACTTCCGCGGTCAGAAACAGAGTGAATCTGCCTCCATACCGAACCATCACACACTCCTGGGTTCACACAGAGCATGCAACTCCCTTCCACACCGTCGCATCACACACTCCCGGCTTCAGACATTGAGTGAAGCTCCCTCTTCCCCCGTCACATGGCATACTCAAGGGGTCAGACACTTCCTGAATCTCCCTCCACACTGTCCCATCACACATTTCCTGGATCAGACAGAGTGAACCTACCTACACACCGTCCCATCACACACTCCCGCGATCAGACATAGTGTGAAATTCCCTTCATACCGTACCATCACACATTCCTGGGATCTGACACATAGTGAATCTCCCTCCGCACAATCCCATCACACACTCCCGGGGATCGGACAGAATGTATCTCCCTCCACATTGCCCCTCCACACACTCCCGAGATCAGACTCGCAATGAAACTACCTCGGCACCGTCCCATCACAGGCATCTGGAGTCAGTTATAGAGTGAAGGTCCCTACAGGCCATCCAATCACACACTTCCTGACTGGTCAGGCACAAATTGAGGTTCTATCCACCATGTCCCGTCACACATTCTCGGGGACAGACGAAGAATGAAGCTCTTCTCTCACGGTCTCATTATACTCTCGGGGTGTCAGACACAGAGTCCTTCCACACTGTCTCATCACACACGACCGTTGTCAGCCTCAGACTGAAGCTTTGTTCCCACACTTTCCCAACACTCCCGACCTCCGTGATTAGGTAGGAAATGGAACACTCTCTGCACCATCCCGCCGCATACTCCCATCGTCAGACACAGTGTTATCGTCACCAAGTGACATCAAATAACATAGGAGTCAGAGAACTAGCGAAGCTCCCTACATAACGTCCCGTCACACACTCCCGAGTCTAACACAGTGTAAATCTCCCTCCTTACGGCCTCCTTACATCAAACACCTCCTGGCGTGTCACAGAGTGAAGATCTCCCTCAACCGTCCCATCACGCTCAGCTGTGCTCACTCACAAAGCGAAGTACTGTCCACGCTCTCCCATGGCACGCTGACGGGTTCAGACTGACTCCACAACATCCAACCATACAATCCGGTGTCACATAGAATGAACGTCCGTCCGCACTGTCCCATCACACAGTCCGGAGTCAGGCACAGACGCTCTCTCTCTCTCTCTACGATCCCATTACAAATTCCGGGAGTCAGACACAGAGTGATGCTCCCTCCACACCGTCCCATCACACACTCCCGGATTCAGACACAGAGTGATGCTCCCTCCACACCGTCCCATCGCACACTCCCGGATTCAGACACAGGGTGATGCGCCCTCTGTTCCGTCCCATCTCTCACTCTGGGATTCAGACACAGACTGAAGCTGGCTCTCCACGGTTCCATCACACACTCTCGGATTCAGACACAGAGTGTAGCCCCAGCAGTACCGTCCGGTCACACACTCACGGAATGAAACTGAAACTCTTTCTACACGGTGCCAATACACACTCCAGGGGTCGGAAATAGGGTGAACCTCTCTGGACAATGTCCTAACACACAATACTGCGGTCAGACACATAGATGTCCCATCAGACATTCCCGGAGTGTGACATGGAATGAAGCTGAAATGTTACGTCTCACAATCTCGTGGTCAGACACAGAGTGAATCCACCTCCACAACGTCCCATCAAACTCTCCTGGATTCAGTGACAGAGTGAAACCTCCTCCAAGCAGCCCCATCACCACTCACCGGGTCAAACACAGAGTGAATCACACTCCATACCATCTCTTCACACACTCCCGATGTCAAGCACGGAGCGACGCTTCCGCTCTCCATTACTGCCCTGTGATGCGGAGCGGGTGAAAGAGGGGGGTGATGCCTCACCTCTTCTGCTGGTCAACAATTCACAGAATTCACGGAGTTCGCTGTGCATTTGTTTAAGAACGGACAGATTAGAGTTGAGCCTAGAAATCTTGGATTGAAGGGTTGAGTTTAGCTCATGGTAGTTTCGGTGGCAGGTTTCCTCAGACTGACGAATCTGTGATACTGAGAGAGATGGTGAAGGATGTTTAGCGTTTACAGTGACACGTGAGTCAGCGTCACGCTACCGAACGGGTCACAGAGAGTGTTGTGTCAGTGTCACGGTGAAGGGTGTCACAGTGAAGGATGTGCTGGTGGCACAGTGAGAGGCGTCGGCGACACATTGAGGGACGTGTCTGTCTCACTCTGAGGGTTATTTCAATGTCCCGATGAAGGTTTTGTTATTACTACGGGGTTCTGCGTCAGTATCGTGCGAGCATGTCCGAGTTGCTGTGACTGGCGTGTCAGTGTCACTGTGAAAAGAGATTCTGTGCCCCGGCGGGAGGTGTGCCGGGTCACAATGAAGTGTATCTCGATGTCAAGGCAAGGAAAAATATGTCAGGATGAGGGTCCTGGTAGTGTCACGGTGAGTGGAGTATCTGTGTGGGACGCGCTGTTCTCTTAGAGCAGTGTATGTCTGTGTCACGGTGAGAGACATGTCATGGCCACGGTGTGTGCGAGAGGGTCACGCTGAGGTGTGTTTCGGTGTCACGGAGAGAACTCTGTCGGTGTCATTGTGAATTTAGGTGTCGGTATCACGTTCAGGGGTTTGTCTGTGTCAGGGTGAGGTGTGGGTAATTGTCTCAGTGAGCGGTGCATCGGTGTTATGTTGAGGGGTGATACTATCTCGGTGAGGGGTGTTACAGTGACGTATGAGTCTTTGTCACGATGCGGTGTGGAGCGGATCACGTTGAGGAGCGTGAAGGTGTCACGGTGTACGGTACCTCAGTGTCACGGTGATGAGCGTGTCGGTGTCACTGTGAGCTGTGTTTCGGTGTCGCCTTAAGTAGTTTATCAGTGACACAGTCAGGGACATGTCGGTGTTACAGTGAGGGGTACGTTACGGCCAGTGTGTCTGCCGTGTGTGTCACGGCGATGTTCGTGTCAGTGTCGCGGTCAGGAGTGTATCTGCGTCTCGCTGAAGATCGAGACCGTGCTACGGTAAAAGCATTGTTGATGTTATGGTGAATGGCGTGTCGGTGTCAGGACGAGATTTGATTCAGTTACGGTAAAGGCCGTGTTCTTATCACGGTTAGGGGTGTGTCCGTGTAATGGTAATAGATTTTATTCGGGGTCACGGTGAGGGGCGTGTTGGTGTCACTGAGTGTTTTAAAATAACAATTCATTCCACTCTCTTTATTTACGGTCTGACTCCAGTCGGAGACCGTTCCACTCACCATGGATCGAGAGACCGGTCACTGTCACGATGAGAGCGGACGTAACTACACAGAGTAGGCAGATCTGACGGTACGGTCTATTTCCAATCTTCACTTTCGACTTCCGCTCTTGCGCAGCTGTAGAGAGACCATACGACCATAAAACCATAAGATATAGTGGCAGAAGTAGGCTATTCGGGCCATCGAGTCTGCTCCGCCATTCAATCATGGGCTGATCTAATACTTCTGGTCATCCCCACTCCTCTGCTTTCTTCCTATACCCTTTGAAACGCTGTTTCGTCAAGAACCTATCTATCTCTGCCTTGAATGCACCCAATGACTTGGCTTCCACAGCTGCTCGTGGTAACAAATTCCACAGATTTTCCACCCTCTGACTAAAGTAATTTCTCCTCATCTCAGTTCTAAAAGAACGCCCTTCAATTCTGAACGTGTGCCTTCTCGTCCTGGAATCCCTCACCACGGGAAGGAACATTTCCATATCTAGTGTTTTCAGGACTTTTATCATTCAGAATGTTTCTATGAGCTCCCCCCTCATTCTCCTGAACTCCAGGGAATACAGCCCAAGAGCTGCCTTATACGGTAACCCTTTCATTCCTAGAATCTTTCTCTTGAATCTTCTCTGAACTCTCTCGAATGCAACGAAGGGGAAATCATGCTTGAATAATCTTCCGCAATTTTTTAAGGATGTAACTATGAAAATGGACGAGGGAGAGCCAATGGATGTAGTGTACCTGGACTTTCTTAAAGACCCCACATAGGAGATGAGTAGGTAGAATTAGTGCACATGGCATTGCGGGTAGAGTACTAACGGATATAAAATTGGTTGGCAGACGGGAAGCAAAGAGTGGGAAAAAACGGGTCCTTTTCCCAATGGCAGGCAGTGATTAGTTGAGTACCTCAATGCTCGGTGCTGGGGCCGCAGCTATTTACAATACACATTAATGATTTAGATGAGGGCCTAAAAGTAACATTAGCAAATTTGCCGATGACACAAAGCTGGGTGGCAGAGTAAAATGTCAGGAATATGTTATGAGAATGCAGGGTGACTTTGACAGGTTGGGTGAGTGGACAGATGCATGGCAGATGCAGTTTAATGTGGATAAATGTGAGGTTATCCACTTTGGTGGCAGGAACAGGAAGGGATATTAATATCTGAAAGGTGTCAAGTTAGTAAAAGGGGATGTACAACGAGATCCAGGTGTTTTTGTACATAAATCACTGAAAGTAAGCATGCAGGTACACCAGGCAGTGAAGAAAGCTAATGGCATGTCGGCCTTCATAACAAAGGCAGTCGAGCATAGCAGCAGAGAGGTCCTTCTGCAGTTATATAGATCCCTGGTGCGACCACACCTGGAGCATTGTTTTCAGTTTTGGTCTCCAAATTTGAGGAAGGACATTCTTGCTATTGAGGGAGTGCAGCGTAGGTTCACGAGGTTAATTCCCGGGGTGGCGGGACTGTCATATGTTGAAAGATTGGAGCGACAGGGTTTGCATACACTGGAATTTAAAAGGATGAGAGGGGGTCTGATTGAAACATATAAGATTATTAAGAGATTGGATACGCTGGAGGCAGGAAACATGTCCCCGATGTTCGTGGATTCCAGAATCTGAGGCCACAGTTTAAGAATGAGGGGTAGGCCATTTACAACAGAGTTAAGGAAAAAACATTTTTACACAGAGAGTTGAGGATCTATGGAATACTCTGCCTCAGAAGGCAGTGGAGGCCAATTCTTTGGATGCTTTCAAGAAAGAGTTAGATAAAGCTCTTAAAGATAGCGGAGTCAAGGGATATGGGAAGAAGGCATTAACGAGGTATTGATCGTAGATGATCAGAATTTACTTTCCCAAGTATAGATTGGCATCTCCCTTGAGCAAGGGGTTTAGATGAGGTGGAGTTTGTTAGGTTGTTCAGGAAGGTGTCTTCACACAATAGGTAGATAAGCCTACAAGAGAAGAGGCTGTACTTGATTTGGTATTGGGGAATCAACGTGGCCAGGTGTCAGAAATCTCAGTCGGAGAGTATTTTTGAGAGAGTAATCATAATTCTATCCCCTATACAATGGCACTGGAGAGAGACAGGAACAGGCAAGTTAGAAAAGCTTTAATTGGAGTAAGGGGAATAATGAGGGTATCAGGCAGGAAATTGGAAACTTAAGTTAGAAACAGATGATATCAGGGAACAGTACGGATGAAATCCGGCAAATGTTTAGAGGATATTTGTGTGGAGTTCTATATAGGTACTTTCCAATGAGATTGGGAAGATGTGGTAGGGTACAGGAACAGTGGTGCACCAAGGCTGTAAAGTCCAGTCAAGAAGAAAAGAAACAGCTTGCAACAGGGTCAGAGAGCTAGGTAATGTTAGAGATCTAGAAGATTGTAAGGCTAACAGGAAGAAACTTAAGAGGGAAAATAGGAGAGCCAGAAGGGGCCATGTGAAGGCCTTGGCGGGAAGGATTAAGGAAAACCCCAAGGGATTCTACAAGTATGTAAAGAGCAAGAGGATAAGATGTGAATGAATAGGACCCATCAAATTGGACAGTGGGGAAACTGTGTATGGAACCGGAGGAAATAGCGAAGGTACTTAATGAACTCTTTGCTTCAGTATTCACTGTGGAAAAGAATCTTGGTGACAGTGGTGATAACTTGCAGCAGACTGAAAAGCTTATGCACTTAGATATTAAGAAATCGGATGTGCTGGAGATTTTGGAAAGCATCAAGTTGTATAAGTCGCCGGGACCCGATGGCATGTACCCCAGGTTACTGTTGGAGGCGATGGAGAAGATTGCTGAGCTTCTGGTGATGATCTTTGCATCATCAATGGGGACGGGAGAGGTTCCGGAGGATTGAAAGGTTGCGGATGTTGTTCTTTTATTCAAGAAAGGGAGTAGAGATAGCCGAGGAAATTATACAAAAGTGAGTCGTACCCCAGTGATTGTTAAGTTGATGGAGAAGATCCTGAGCCGTAGGATTTGTGAACATTTGGAGAGGTATAATATGAATAGGGGTAGCAAGCATGGCTTTGTCAAGAGCAGGTTGTGCGTTACGATTGAATTTTATGAGGATGGGACTAAACATTGATGAAGGAAGAGCAGTAGATGTAGTGTATATGGGTTTCAGCAAGGCATTTGATAAAATAACCCATGCAAGGCTTGTTGGGAAAGTAAGGATGCATGGGATCCAAGGTGACATTGCTTTGTGGATCGAGAACCGGCTTGCCCACAGAAGGCAAAGTGAATGTAGACTGGTCATATTTTGCATGGAGGGAGCTCACCAGTGGAGTGAATCAGGGATCTGTTCTGGGACCCTTGCTCAACGTGATTTTTAAAAATGACCTGGATGAGGAAGTGGAGGGATGGGTTAGTAAGTTTGCTGATTACACAACTGTTGGAGGTTGTGTGGACAGTGTGGGGGGCTGTCTGTGGATACAGCGGGGCATTGATAGGATGCACAACTAGGCTGAGAAGTGGCAGATGGATTTCAACCCAGATAATTTTGAGGTGGTTCATTTTGGTAGGTCAAATAAGATGGCTGCATATAGTATTAATGGTAAGACTATAGACGATCAGAGTGATCTTGGGGTCCGAATCCCTAGGAAGCTCAAAGCATCTGCCCAGGTGGACTCTGCGGTTAACATGGCGTTCATTAATCGTGGAAGTGAATTCAGGAGCCAGGAGGTAATGTTGCAGCTCTGTAGGACCTTGCTAAGACCAACCTTGAGTTCCGTGCTCTGTTCTGGTCGCCTTACTATAGGAAGGATGGGGAAGCCGGAGAAACGGTGCAGAGGAAATTAACAAGGATGTTGCCTGGTCTGGGGAGAATGCCTTATGAGAATAGGTTGAGCGAACTTGGCCTTTTCCCCTTGGAGCGAAGGCGTATGAGACAGAGCTGACAGAGGTGTAAAAGACGATGAGAGGCATTGATCGTTTGGATAGTAAGAGGCTTTTTGCCAGGGCTGAAAGAGGACATAGGTTTAAGGTTCTGGAGAGTAAGGTACATAGGAGTTGTCAGGGGTAAGTTTTTTTTACTCAGAGAGTGGAGAGTGCCTGGAATGGACTGCCGGCAACGGTGGTGGTGGTGGTGGTGGCGAATACGATCGGTGTATTTTAAGAGGCTTTTAGATAGATACATGGTGCTTAGTGGAATAGAGGGCTATAGGCAAGGCTAGTAATTTCTAAGGTCGTGACATGTTCGGCATAACCTTGTGGGCCGAAGGGCGTGTACTGTGGGGTTTTCTATGTTTCTATGATTACCTAGATGGCATTCCGTCTATGGAACCAGCTGCCAGAGGAAGTGCTCTAATCAGGTGTACCAGAATCTTGGAGAGTTGTTTGCATGACTCGTGTCACTGTCCAGAATTACGTCACTTTGCGACCACTGACCTGTCTGTGCAGTGATTGGATGCTCGCCTGGCCGCGAGGTGGTGCGATGATCCTCAGACTCAGCAATGAGCGGTTCGTCTTTCGGAAATTTCAGTTCTGCGTAGGTGGAGGTCAGACCGTCTGAGGGAGAGAGATAGAGAATGTGTGTGTGGTGGCGAGAGAGAGAGAGAGAGAGAGAGAGAGAGAGAGAGAGAGAGAGAGAGAGAGAGAGAGAGAGAGAGAGAGAGAGAGAGAGAGAGACAGACAGACAGACAGACAGACAGAAGGAAATGGTTGGACAGACGATGGTGACAATGGGTGTGGAAATGGAAGAAAATGCGGAGAGAGAACGGGGAGAGGCAGGGTAGAGAGAGGGAAGAGGAGTACGAGAAAGATTATGAGTGAAGGAGCTGTAACAGGGGTGAGAGAGAGAAAAAGTGGGGAGAGGTAGATGAGAAGACAAGGTGGACGGGGGAAGAGACAAAGAGAGCGAGTGAGACAGAGTGAGAGAGGGGAAAAGTGAAGTATAAGAGAGACCAGAGGGAGCGCGAAGTAGAAAGAGAGGAGGGGTGGATAGAGGAAAGGAGTGTGTGTGGAGTGGGGGTGTGGAAAATGGGGGGGTAGCGAGAGCGGATGGACACGGAGATAGATTGAGAGAGATAACAATGAACCAGAGGGTGCGGGAAGAGGAAGAGCGGGAGAGGGGCTGTGTGAAAGAGGGGCTAGAGTAGAGCTTTTGAACAGTGAAAGAGAATGAAGGGGAGAGTGAGCAGAAAGACTGAGATGAGGGAAAGAGAGGAAAAAGAAGGGGTTGAGAAATGGAGGGAGGCAAGAGGGCGTAAGGTGAAAGTCGAGAGAGAAGCGGAATAGGGGAGAGAGGTGTGAGAAAAAATGGAGAGAGAGGATGAACAAGAGGGAGGGGCGAGAACGGGAGAAAAGATGGAGAGGGCTAGTGAGGTAGTAGGAGAAAGAGGGGAACGAGGAGAGTGTGGGAGGCGGAGAAGGTGAGAGGGAATAGGAAATGGGGTAAAAAAGAGTAGAGTGAGGTTACAATTTTATACAGCGCCCCTCCCACTGTGCTCTATCTTCATCCGTCCTCCCTCGGTGTTTCCTACTCTCTGCAATTCCTACAGCGCTCCTTTCCCATTACCCACTGCTCAACACCCCTCCCGCAGAACAACCTCTGCACCGCCCTTCCTATGACATTCTCTCTTCACTGACCCCTCCCACAACACTCTCTCTTCATCCTATTCCATAGCGCTCCCTCTATAGCGCATCTCCCCAGGTCTGTCTCCACTCCCCTGCCCCATGTGCAGGCTCCGCGCCAATAGGCCAGCAGAGCTGTCGCCTGATCGCCTATCCCACCGTTCAGCTGGGGACAGAACAGTGAACGTGATGTGTTCGTGGGTTCCCTCTGACTAATCGTTAGGGTCAATTGAGCGCTTCCCCTGAGATCTCCCCACAGGAACGAACACATCACCCAAAGACAGTCAAACTGACAGAGATGAAACTGACCTCCACCTGACCGGTCCCGGGGAACAGAGGTGGTCCTGAGATTAAGTTCCACGTACGATACATCAGGTTCAGCTGGGGACAGAACAGTGAGAGTCAGTGAGGCGCACTCCACCTGTCCGATCACACACACCCGGGATCAAACACAGAATGGAGCTCTCTCCCCCCGTTTTTCTGACAGACTCACCGTTGGAAGGAGACTGTGGGCCCGTTTTGGCGAACTTCATATTCACGTAAGTCTTGCCGTCGTCCATCTTGTACAGGACTCTCTGCGTCTCTGAGCTGAAAACGACCGTTGTCAGAGGAAACCCGTGATGAGAAGGCGGTCAAACCGACACCAGCAGACACCAGGTGGATAGCTGATAAAGAGAGGAACCGAGAGCAGGGGGAGGAAGTGCAGGCTGGCAGAGAGATTCAGGACGTGGGAAAGCCTTGTCGAGAGAGATTAGAGCGGCGAGTGTTGGGAGATTATCGATAATGGGGAGAAAGGGAGGGAGGGGATGGAGGGGAAGATTAGGGGTCAGCGGAGAGGGAGGTGAGCGGCAGTGTACAGAGTGTAGAGGGGTGAGAGAACGGGGAGTGTGTGGAGAGCAATGGAAGGTCAGCTTGACGGAAATAGGAAAACAGGAGTAGGGAGGAGGGATGTAGAGATTAGAGGGTGAGGAGATTCGGTCAGAGATTGGGAGCGAGAGGGAATAAAGAGGCAGTGAACGGGAGAAAGAGAGGAAACCCCAAGGAATTCTCTCTCTCTCTCTCTCTCTCTCTCTCTCTCTCTCTCTCTCTCTCTCTCTCTCTCTCTCTCTCTCTCTCTCTCTCTCTCTCTCTCTCTCTCTCTCTCTCTCTCTCATAAACCTCCATTCTTTTCCTGTCAATATACCTATCCAATTTTACTTTAAATGACAATACCGAACTACCTCTACCACTTCTACTGGAAGCTCGTTCCACACAGCTACCACTCTCTGAGTAAAGAAGTTCCCCCTCATGTTGCCACTAAACTTTTGCCTTTTAACTCTCAACTCATGTCCTCTTGTTTGAATCTCCCCTACGCTCAATGGAAAAAACCTATCCACGTCAACTCGATCCATCCCCTCATTATTTAAAATAGCTCTATCAAGTCACCACTCACCCTTCTACGCTCCAAAGAATAAAGACCTAAATTGCTCAATCTTTCCCTGTAACTTAAGTACTGAAACCCAGGTAACATTCTAGTAAATCTTCTTTGTACTCTCTCCATTTTGTTGATATCCTTCCTATAATTCGGTGACCAGAACTGTACACAATACTCCAAATTCAGCCTTACCAATGCCTTGTACAATTTTAACGTTACATCCCAACTCCTATACTCAATGCTCTGATTTATATAGGCCAGCATACCAAAAGCTTTCTTCACCACCCTATCCACATGAGATTCCACCTTTAGGGAACTGTGCCCCATTATTCCTAGATCACTCTTTTCTACTGCATTCTTCAATGCCCTAACATTTACCATGTACGTCCTATGTGGATTATTCCTGCCAAAATGTAGCACCTCACACTTATCAGCATTAAACTCCATCTGCCATCGTTCAGCCCACTCTTCCAACTGGCCTAAATTTCTCTGCAAGCTTTGAAAACCTACGTCATTATCCACAACGCCACCTACCGTAGTATCATCTGCATACTTACTAATCCATTTAACCACCCCATCATCCAGATCATTTATATAAATGGGTGCTCCACTTGCACTGACATATTTATTTGCACATGCTAATGAATCCGGTTCTCTGATTGGTTGTTGATCAAATGCCGATACTTTCACCGTACTGCTTTTAATGCACACTCGCCAAACGAGTGAGAGACCATTTTTTTGTTTTTTACTCCCTTCGTTTAACTAGAGCCTGTTGAAACGACGAAGATTCTCTGACCTATGGCTATGAGTCAGACACGGAGCGAAGCTCCCTCCATGCAATCCCATCACAACCCTTCTGGAATCAGACACGGAGTGACGGTCCCACCGCAAAGATCCGTCACATATTTCGGGTGTACTCAAGAGTGAAGATCCCCCCCGTACGATCCAATCACACACTCCAGAGTCAGAACAATAGTGAAGAACCCTCCACAGCATCCCTTCACCCACCCGCGGGGCTAAACGCTGGATGAGACACCCTCCACTCCTTAGGTCAGACAACATGTTGTGATGACTGAATATTAACCGTTCATTCTCTCCCGGGGTCAGAAATGCAACGTGCCCCCTGCAGGATTGCACCTCATCCTGCCGTAATGCGAAACGCCCTCCCTCCAACCACACCCCCCTCCACTCTCCCCGCTCAGCAATTCCCAGCACTCCGGCGTTCCAGTAGTTTGGAATTGTGTGCGTCTCACGGAGATTGCGTGTGAGTATGTGACCGGGTGACGTGGTAGAGGACGTGTGGCCGGCAAAGCTGTGGGTTACCTGTAGCTCTCTATTTTCCTAAACTCCATACACCTATCCAGGTATTTCCTAAAAGACCCTATCGTATGCGCCTCCACCAATGACACCGGCAGCCCATTCAGTGCACTCACTACACTCTGCGTAAAAAACTCACCCCTAACATGAACTCTATATCAACTTCCAAGCACTTTACCACTATGGCCTCTCTTGTTAGCAATTTCACCCCTGGGAAAAAAAAAAACAAAATCTCTGACTATCCACACGATCACTGACTCTCATCATCTTATACACCTCTGTCAGGTCACCTCTCACCCTCCGCAACTACAAGGAAAAAAGGCCGAGTTCACTCAACCGATTCTCATAAAGCATGCTCCCCAATCCAGTCAACATTCTTGTAAATTTCCTGTGCACCGTTTCAGATCTTTCCTGTAGTGATGCGACAAGATCTGAGTACAGTACTCCATTACGTCTTGGCTCCACGATTGACGAAGGCCCATGCTTTCAGAACTAAAGGGTCAACATGCGCAGCATCTTTGAGTGTCGTATGGACTCAGAAACCAAGAGCCCTCTGATGCTCCGCAACGCCAGGTTTTACTATTAATACTATATTCTGCCATAATATTTCACCTACCAAAATGAACCAGTCACACTTATCTGTGTTAAAGTCCATGTGCAACTTCTCAGCCCATCCAATCAATGTCTCCTTGTATCCTACAATAGCTTTCCATCGAATTACAGCATCCCCAACCGTTGAGTCATCAGCAACCATCCACTTCCTCTTCTAGATCATTCGTAAAAATCAGGAAGGGTAGGGGTCCCAGATCCCTGAGGCACACCACTGATCAGCGACCTCGATGGATTTCCAGTTCCAAACGCCGAGTGTTAGGAGCTGCATCCGGATGCAATTCTCACAGGTCAAGTTATCAGGGACACTGGAGATCTCCCTGCCATCACACATTCTGCAAGAGAAGCATTCAACTCTCCTGCCAAACATGTCTTTTGTTCTAATTGAACAATTGTAAAGAAGAAAAAAAATGAGAACAAACTCACCAACAATAACCCCTGTCTTATCTTTATTTCCCGCTGCTGATAAACTACTCTTAGTCTGGCCTCTACTCATTGACCTGTATGACACGGGTGACCCTACCAATAGCCAAAGCATAAAGCCCTAACTCCAGCCAACACGGCCCTCCAGGCCACTGAGGCACACAAGCCTCCAACCCACAACAAGCTTGAGGTTCTCTTGGAGGGGCACCACACCCACCTCTGGGTGGGTGGTGGAGGCTGATGCATTAGGTACTTTAAAGAGACGGATATGGACATTGGGTAGGCAGAAGGATTAGTTTAGTTGGGCATTTGATTATTAATTTAATTGGTTTGACTCAATATTGTGGGTCGAATGGTCTTTCCTGCGGATGGTGATGATTGGTTGATTTTCAAACAAAGACAAGGCGCTGGTTTTTAATTCACATGTTTCCCGCACCCGAACTCCGAGTGACCTCCATACCATGGCATCACACACTCCCGGTGTCAGACACAGAGTGAATCTCCCTCCACACTGTCCCGTCACGCACTACCGGGGTCAGACACAGAGTGAATCTCCCTCCACATCGACCCATCACACACTCCCGCTGTCAGACATAGAGTGAATATCCCTCCACACCGTCCCATCACACGCTCCCGTGGTCAGACACAGGGTGAATCTCCATCCACACCGTCCCATCACACACTCCCGGGGTCAGACACAGAGTCAATCTCCCTAAACACCGTCCCGTCAGACACTCCCGGGGTCAGACACAAAGGGAATCTCCCTCCACACCGTCCCAGCACGCACTCCCGGGCGCAGAGACAGAGAGAATCTCCCTCCACACCGTCCTGTCATACACTCCAGGGGTCAGACACAAAGTGAATCTCCCTCCACACCATCCCATCACATACTCCCGGGGTCAGACACAGAGTGAATCTCGCTCCACACCGTCCCGTCACACACTCCCGGGGTAAGACACAGAGTGAATCTCCCTCCACACCGTCCCATCACGCACTCCCGGGCGCAGACACAGACTGAATCTCGCTCCACACCGTCCCTTCACACACTCCCGGGGTCAGACACAAAGTGAATCTCCCTCCACACCGATCCCATCACATACTCCTGGGGTCAGACACAGAGTGAATCTCACTGCGCACCGTCCCGTCACACACTCCCGGGGTCAGACACAGAGTGAATCTCCCTCCACACCGTCCCGTCATACACTCCTGCGGTCAGACTCAGAGTGAATCTCCCTCCACACCGTCGCTTCACACACTCCCGGAGTCAGACACAAAGTGAATCTCCCTCCACACCGTCCCATCACATACTCCTGGGGTCAGGCACAGAGTGAATCTCCCGCCACACCGTCCCATCACCCACACCCGGGGTCAGACAAGAGTGAATCTCTCTCCACAGCCCTGTCTTATCTGTAGTTTCCTCTTTTAATGAAACCACTCCCCTGATTGGTTGTTGTACAAACAGACGCGAGGCGCTACTTTTTAATGCGCACATTTTCCCCGCTCCCGATGTCTGTTTAGAGACTGTGTCAACGCCAAAATTATACGGGTCTGTGACTCCGTCAGTCAGACACAGAGCGAGATTCCCACCATACTGTACCATCACACACTCCCGGAATTATACACTGAGTGACACTCCCTAAGCAACGATACAGCACACCCACCCGTGGTCAGACATAGGGTGAAGCTCCCTCCACTCTGTACCTGGTACAGACACAGAGTGAGATTTATTCTTCCCCGTCGCGTCACACACTCGCGGTCAGACATCATGTGTCATTCTCTCCACCCATTCATTTCGAGAGGATGATAATGCAAAAGCAAGGATGGAATTTTATCTCCTAATAAAAACTGTGAGGCCACAATTCCAGTGTTTTGAGCAGGTTGGGATCCCTTCTCGAACAGAGTATGTGTTCATATTGGAAAGGGTTCAAAGCGGGTTCACTAAAATGATTCCAGGATTGAATATTTGTCATATGAAGGGAGTTTGATGGCTCTGGGACCTGCGCTCGCTGGAATTCAGAAGAATGAGGGATGACCTTATTGAAAATTCTCGGATGGAGAAATGTCATTACAGAGTGGACGTGGAGAAAATGTTCCCTATTTTAGGGGAGTCTAGGACCAGAAGACACAGCTTGATAATAGGAGGATATGATTTGATTTTCCTTCGCCAGAGCGTGGTGAACCTGTGGAATTCAATGCTGAAAGCAACGGTGGTGGCCCAGCCATTCGATATATTTAAGGCAGGGATTGAAAAATATTTCATTGTTCAACGCATGAAGGGAGACAGATGCTAATGGATCTCTGATTGGTCAGGGCATGAAGGGAGACAGGGAGAAGGCGGAGAGGAAAATGGATCAGCCATGATGAAATGGCGAGCAGACTCGTTGGTTTTAATTGAAGTTCCTGGGTTCCTGGGTATCAGCAACTCAGAGAGTCTATAGTCGCCCAACGCGTTCCTGCAGACACGAAGAACAGAGGCAAATGTTCAAGTTTCGACACGTCCAGCATTTCGGCTTTCCAGTCGGCACGGATTCTGTGTCTGTCTCAGAGATCCATGTGTGTGCGACCAGGTTTAGAGCAGACAGATGAGTAGCGACGAGGAGGGGAGGGAGGGCAGTGAAGGGGAGTTGAGATTGCAGTAACTAGGAGGAACCAGACGACGGGCCTGCCCACACGGAGTGGTAGAGAGGCTCAGAAACGTGAGCTCGATATCGTTGAAACACTAGACGTTAACACCGCAATTCCGTTCGAACACAGGCAGGAATGCTTTTGAGGTTGTGGGGGGGGGGGGGCGGGATGGGTGACAGAGCACGGGTTCTGTAGCAGAAGGGGCCGAGAACGGAGAATGGGCATCGGAGAGGGAGGGAAGGACGGAAAAGCGGAGGGAAGTAGGTGATGAAGGAGTTGACGGAGACAGAGAGACAGAGAGGGGTGTGGATAAGGGTTAAGATGACGGAGATGAGAGGGACTGCAGGGGAGGTTGGACTCTCCGAGGACATCTGCAAACTCACTCTTCTGCAGTCGGAATTTCCCACCTGCTTCAAACGGGCGACAATCACACCAGTGCCTGAGAAGAGTAGAGAGCTGCCTCAGCTGCACTCGTCCAGTGACACTCACAGATACTATGATTATGTGCTTTGAGAGGCTGGACATTCCTCGGCCTATCCAGAGTCGGCATCCTCTTCAGCAAAGGCGTGACGGCTGTAAGTTGACGAACTCCAGTTGGACATTACAACACTAACGTCAGGCTGCTGTTGGATGACAACAGCCCGGCGTTCAGCATCATCATCCCCTCAGTTCTAATCCACAAGCCCCAAATTTTGGGCCAGTGAACCTCCCTCTGCAACTGGGTGATTGAGATCTTCATAGGGAATTCTCAGTCAGTGCAGATTGGCAGTGACGTCACCGATCTACAGGTGGTGTTCAGGAAGCAGAGAGGCTACGGAAGGGTTCGGAAAGATTGGGCGAATGGGCAAAAATGCGGCGGGCGGATTGCTGTGTTGGGAGATGTATGACCATGCACTTTGGTCCAACAAATAGAGGATTAGTCTATGTTTTTAAATGAAGAGAAAATTCAAAAATTGAGGCGCGTAGGGACGTGAGGGATCTCATTCAGGATTCCCAAAAAGTTAACTTACAGGTGAAGTCGGTGGCGAGGAAGGGAATACAATGTTAGTATTCATTTCAAGAGGATTATCAAGGATGTAAAGCTGAGGCTTTATGAAGCACAGGTGAGACCTTACGGAGTAATGTGAGCGGTTCCGGGTCCCTTATCTAATCCGGCTGGATGTGCTTGCATTGGGAAGTGATTAAAGGAAGTTCACGGGAATGATTCTGGGATTGAATCGCTGATGATATCAGGAGCGTTTGATGGATGGAACTCAGAAGAATGAGGGGGCGGGGGTAGGATTGCTGTTTTTGAAACCGATCGAATGATTATAGGCCTCGATAAAGTCGATGTGGAAAGAAGGTTCCCCGTGTTGGGACAGACGAAGACCAGTGGACCCACAACGAAATGGAGATCCGTCCTTTCAGAACGGAGATTGGGAGGAATGTATTTAGCCAGAGTATGGTAAATCTGTGGAATGGATTACACAGTCGGCTGTATTGGGTGTATTGAAGTCAGAGGTGAACAGATTGTTGATTACTCAAACCATGAGGAAATACGGTGAAAAGGCAGGAGATTGGGGCTGAGCGGGACCTGGATCAGACATGATGAAATGGCGCAGCAGAATCGATGGCCTAATTGTGCTCCGATATCTCATGGTCTGATTTTAGGTTCCTGTGTTGCCGGGTGTCAGCATCTCAGTGGATCTGTCCTGGTGGGACCAACACATGCATATAAACACGCAGAAGTCTCATGTTCCCGACTGAACAGCGCCAGGCTTCCAAATGTCGGCACGCCCATTCCCCGGAGTGTGGAGTGCTGACACTTTCCCTTTAAAACTCATTATTACCCGTCAACGTTGCTTCATGGAAAGTCTGTCATTGACGCCACCGAGCTGAGCACTCAGTGCTCAACCGTAGGAAATCCATTTCGAGAACTATTCTTTGCGATATAAACTTTTCGAGTCTGCGTTGCAGTGGATTCCAGACCATACTCTACACTTCCCATCACCACCATAGGTCTTTCATTACAGAAGGAATTACAGTGTTTGAATTTGGAGAGCATTTGATCTTTCATTGAAGATGAGAAAGTGATCGCAGTGAGCATTCTGACTTGTTGCATCGCCGCCTGGTGTGGAGGCTGCAGTGCCGAAGGTCACCAGAGGCGGCAGAGTGGTGGAGACTCAACCAGCTCCATGACGGCCACAACCCTCCCCAACATCGAGGACATCGTCAAGATGCGATGCCTCGACAAGGCGGCATCCATCAGTGAGGCCCTCACCCCGGGGACAAGCTCCCTGCACATGACTACCATGTGGAAAAAGACACAGAAGACTGAAAGCTCAACGATCCTCGAATACCTTCTTCACCTACGCATCATACTTTTGAAAATAGGAGCACCGCCTCGACATTTTTGCCGGACTTTTTTTTTAACTTTTTGCACCTTACATTAATTTTACATTCTTGCCACGTACTGATACTGCAAAGATACAAAGCTCAAGGCGGTAAGTTACGGAAAATAAGTCAGGTGGTAAACATGCGATACAGTCCTTTGATGCTGGGAGAGGGAGGCTAGAAAGTGACAGGAAGGAAACTGGGGATGAAATAGGGGGAGATGGCAGGGGAGGAGTTATGAGAGAGAGCGCGAGTTTGGAGGTTCCAGGGCAAACAGAGAGCGAGATGCCGAGTAGGAGTGCCATAGGTAGAAAGAGAAGAATAGGGTAAGGGGGGAGGGACAAAGGAGATGGGGTTGTCAGAGTCTGTGAGGGAGTTGTGCTGGGGGGGAAGAGTTTGTTGTCACTAGATTTCAGTCGGCCCCACGGGCTTTTGACAGAGATCCCGGATCTTTTCAGGAATATCCGGACACAAAGGTGCAGGCTTCTCACAGATGAAACGGTGCAGATCATCTTTGCAACTGCTAATCCGAGGAGATTTACATTCACCGCATTCGATCTTTCCAGCGTTCACCTTGTACACGACGTTAGAGGCCACTTCCCTGTCAAGGAAGGGAAAACAACTTCAAAAGAGAAAACACTACTGCAGCACAGTCCGGTGTCAGTCCCCAAAATACTCCCACTGAACCAATCTCTCCTCACCGACCGGTGTCAGTCCCCAAAATACTCCCACTGAACGAATCTCTCCTCACCGACCGGAGTCAGTCCCCAAAATACTCGCACTGACTCAATCTCTCTTCACCGACCAGTGTCAGTCAGCAAAATACTCCCACTGACTCAATCTCTCTTCACCGACTGGTGTCAGTCCGCAAAATACTCCCACTGACCCAAGCTCTCCACACCGACCGGTGTCAGTCCCCAAAATACTCCCACTGACTCAATCTCTCCTCACCGACCGGTGTCAGTCCCCAAAATACTCCCACTGACCCAGGCTCTCCTCACCGACCGGTGTCAGTCCCCAAAATACTCCCACTGTCTCAATCTCTCCTCACCGACCGGTGTCAGTCCCCAGAATACTCCCACTGACTCATTCTCTCCTCACCGACTGGTGTCAGTCCCCAAAATACTCCCACTGACTCAAATTCTCCTCACCGACCGGTGTCAGTCCCTATATTACTCTCACGGACCCAACATACCTGTACCACTTCCCAAAACACTCTCACTTACCCACTGTCTGCATCCCTGTGTCAGCCCCAGATTAATCCCTTGCCCAACCCTCTACCCACAGAGTTCTGACTGTCCCCAAAATAGCCCCACTATCCCCCTTCCTTGCTACAGGCCTGTGCAACGCCACAAATTACTTTCAAAGCCCCGGCATCGCCCCACTGCCCGTGTTAGTCCACAGGATGCTCCCTCACCCGGAATGACTCCCCACGGCAACATGTCCGTCTCCAAACTAATCCCACTGCTCTAATATCCCCACAAGCATGTCTGTTTCACTACAATACTCTCACTGATCTACTCTCTATCTCAAGGCTGCTGGTCTGTCCGGAAAATACTTGCAGCCCCCACTCTAACCCCAGCCCTGTGCCCTCAAACAAAGTAATACCACCGTCCGCTCCCTTCTCGCATCCCGTATCAGTCCCGAATAGAACCCACGGCCCGTTCTTTCCTCAAAATCCTATATGACCAGATATCTCACCCAGTTTTGCATTTTCCAATCCAGAATGCTCTGTCTTGGTCGCCGACAGTTTTGGTAATAAATTTCTGTGAAATTAAATCGCTGTCATTAATAATTGAAATCGAGCACAATCTAAGGAGCGACATTCACTGTGTGTCTGACCCCGGGAGTGTGTGATGTGACGAATTGGAGGGAGTTTCACTCCGTCTGTGACAAGTGTGTGATGTGACGGTCTGGAGGGAACTTCACAATGAGTCTCACCCCGGGAGTGTGTGATAGGACAGTGTGGAGGGAGATTTACTCTGTGTTTGACCCCGGGAGTGTGTGATGGGATGGTGTGGAGGGTGATTCACTCTGTGTCTGACCCCGGGAGTGTGTGATGGGACAGTGTGGAGGGAGATTCACTCTGTGTCTGACCCGGGAGTGTGTGATAGGACAGTGTGGAGGGAGATTCTCTGTTGTCTGACCTCGCGACTGTGTGATGGTACGGTGCGGTGTGGATAAATCTTCCTTCGATCTGACACATACCTCTTCTTCTATTAAATTTATTTCAAAAAGCTTTGAATCCAAGTGAGAACAAAGTTCTTTCGCTTCACCGTAAGGCATTGTAAACGTGGATATGAAATAACACCGGTCTTCATTTCTGATCCACTCCTGGGCACACGCTTGCTCTGGAAAGCAGGAACAAAGAAGAGTGAATCTCCCTCCGCACCGTCCCATCGCACACTCCCGGGGTCAGACACAGAGTGAATCTCCCTCCACACCGTCCCATCACACACTCCCGGGGTCAGACACAGAGTGAAACTCTCTCCACACCGTCCCATCACACACTCCCGGTGTCAGACACAGACTGAATCTCCCTACACACCGTCCCATCACACACTCCGGGGGTCACACACAGAGTGAATCTCCCTACACACCGTCCCATCACACACTACCGGTGTCAGACACAGTGTGAATCTCCCTACACACCGTCCCATCACACACTCCGGGGGTCACACACAGAGTGAATCTCCCTAAACACCGTCCCATCACACACTACCGGTGTCAGACACAGAGTGAATCTCCCTACACACCGTCCCATCACACACTCCCGGGGTCAGACACAGAGTGAATCTCCCTCCACACCGTCCCATCACACACTCCTGGGGTCAGACACAGAGTGAATCTCCCTCCACACCGTTACGTCACTCACATTCGGGATCAGAGCTTCTCCGCTCGTCTTATCGTACAGAGAGAGATTCTCTCCCCGTGGCGCCACAATATCGCACTAACTGGTACAGACACTAGGGTTCTCTCCTGTCACACCGTCCCTTGACGCTCTGCCCGCATTCAGACAATGGGCCGTTCTAGCCCCAAGGCTCTTCGCTCATTCCCGAGATCAGCAACAGACTACCGCGTCCTCTCCCTCTCTGCCTTGTGATTAGGAGCGGGGGAACTTGGGATGTTACCTTTCTGCTGGTCAGCAGTTGGCAGATTTAATCCTTGCTTTCTTTGAGATTTTTGCTCTTCATATCGATATGATTTAGTTTGTCTCGGAGATCAGTTTGCGTTTGATGCTGAACAGGGAGATTTGTGCACAGGACGGAAGGTTGTTTTCCAGGACTAACAATTTGTTTTCAAGAATGGAGAGCTTGCTTTCGAGGACAAACAGTTTGCTTTCCAGGATGGAGACGTTGTTGTTGAGCGCCGAAACATTCTTGAGACAGGTCCTTGGATCCAGTAGGGAATCTCAGATTTCCTGGTTTTAAGGGTTGAGTTCAGCTCGTGGATTTGCAGCTGACGTTGATGCTGGGTCCTGTTCATCTCCTGATATTTTTCCAAAAGACTCCGGTATTTTTGATCGGAGGCAATCAGACACTGACGGATTGGTAACTCTGAGAGTGATGGTGAAGGGGGTGTCGGCTTCACGGTGAATCATGTTTTGGTGCCACAGTGAGCGGTGTGTCGGTGTCACTTTGATGGGTGTGAGTGGGAATAACGGGATCCTTTTCTGGTCGGCTGCCAGTGACTGGTCGTGTTCCAAAGGAGTCGGTGTTGAGACCGCTTATGTTTATGTTGTATAGCAATGATTTAGATGATGGAATTACAAGATCACAAGACAAAGGAGCAGAAGTAAGCCATTCGGCCCATCGTGTCTGCTCCGCCACTTCACCATGAGCTGAACTATTCTCCCATCTCGTTCCAATTTCCGTGGCTTTTTACCCATTTCCCTTGATACCCTGACTAATTAGATACCCATCAATCTCTTCCTTAAACATCCTCAATGATTGGGCCTCCACAGCTGCATGTGCAACTAATTCCGTAAACCCACGATTCTCTGGCTATATAAAAAAAAACTAAAATAAAATAAAATAAAATCCTCATCGCTGTTTTAAATGATACTTTGGCCGCTTGTCCTGGACTCACCCATCAAGGGAAACAGCCTTTCCACATCTACTCTGTCCAACCCTTTCAATGAGATCCCCTCTCATTCTTCTATGCTCGAAGGAATGCAGTCCTAGAGCCGATAAACGCTCTTCATATGTTAGCTCCTGCATTCCATGAATCAGCATCGTAAATCTTCTCTGAACTCTCTCCAACATCAGTACATCCCTTCTAAGATAGGGAGCCCAAAACTGCACATTGTGTTCCAAATGAGTTCTCACCAGTGCCCCATAGCGTCTCATCAACACCTCTTTAATCCTATACACGATTCTTCTTGAAATGAATACCAACATAGCATCCGCTTTCCTTACTGCCGATCCAACCTGGTGGGTATCCTGCACTAGGACCCCCCAAGTCCCTTTGCACATCCGATTTTTGGAGTTTCTCCCCATCTAAATAATAATCTTCCCGATTATTTCTTATTTCTTCGTCCAACTGTACATTTCTCAACATTACATCTTATCTGCCATTTATTTGCCCTCTCTCCTAAACTGACCAACTCTCTGTGCAACATTTCCGTTTCTTCAACACTCCCTGCTCCTCCACCTATCTTGATGTCATCCGCAAATTTAGCCACAAAACTATTTAATCCGTAATCTAAAACATCGAAAAACAGTGGAAAAGGTAGCGCCCCAAAACACCGACCCCTGCGGAACACCACTTGTAACCGGCAACCAAGCAGAATAGGATCCCTTTATTCCCACCCTTTGCTTTCTGCCTATCATCCAATGCTCTACCCATTCCTATATCTTTCCTGTAATTCCATGGGCTCTCATCTTATTAAACAGCCTCTTATGCGGCTCCTTATCGAAGGCCTTTTGAAATCCAAATAAACAAAATCCACAGCCTCTCCCTTGTCAATCTTATTTGCGATTACCTCAACGAATTGCAATGGGTTGGTGAAGCAGGATCTTCCCTTCATGAAACCATGCTGGCTTGGGCCTATCGTCATGTACCTGGAGGTATTTCATAACCTCCTCCTTGAGAATTGACTCCAATCACTTTCCAACTACCGATGTCAGACTAATAGGTCTGCAGTTTTCTCTTTGCTGCCTCCCTCCTTTCATAAATAGCGGAACGACATTTGCGACCTTCCAGTTCTCCGGAAACATGCCAGAGTCTATTGATTCCTGGAAGATCATTTCCAATGCCTCCACAATCTCCAAAGCCACCTCCGCCAGAACCCGTGGGTGAACTTTATCCAGTCCGGGAGGCTTATTTATCCTTAGACCATTTAGCTTCCCAAGCACTTTCTCTCTAGTAATCTTGTCTGTACGTAATTCTATTCTCTGAAACCGCTGGCTATCAGGTATGTTGCTAATGTCTTTCACTGTGAAGACTGATGCAAAATACCCATTTAGTTCCTCTACCTTCTGTTTGTTACAATTTCTCCAGCAGGATTTTCAATCAGTCCTATATCTACCCGTGTCGCTCTTTTACTCTTCATATGTTAAAAGAAGAAACTCTTAGCATCCTTTTTATGTAAATTGCCAACTTTCTTTCGTAATTCTTTTGCTTCTACTTCTCCTTGCTGTCTTGATCACGGCAATAGGCAGAGTGACAGAGGACCGTTCGCCGTGGTCTTCTTTATTCAGTTTAACCTCTCCAACGGTATCTAAAACGATATATCGATTTCTGGGGGTTGGGGGAGGGACCTGTCACAGCGGTGCTGCCCACTATCTCATATAGGTATTATCAATCACCTCCTCACTTACCCTAATGGGATGAAGGTAATCAATTTGCAGCTCCTGATCTCTAATACGGTCCTTAAGGAGCCTCATCTCAATGCACCAGCTGTAGATGCAATCCTTGAGGAGGCTGGGAGTCTCCCAGAGTCCCCAAATCTGGCATTCCTGGTCAACACTAATCCTGGATTATACTTCCTTCATTTGGAGAAGATTTGGAGAAGGAAGCCAGGTGCGCGGAGCTGCAACTCCTAAGCGACCGTGCCAGGGAAATGGAGCTGCAGCTCGATGACCTCCGTCTAGTGAGGGAGAGTGAAGAGTTGATAGAGAGGAGTTACAGCAGGTGGTCACACCGGGGCCACGGGAGGCAGACAAGTGAGTCACGGTTAGAAGAGGAAGAGTTTAGGTACAAGAGAGTACCTCAGTGGCTGTACCCCTTGACAATAAGTACTCCTATTTGAGTACGGTTGGGGGTGGGGGGGGGGCAGCCTACGTGGAGGAAGCAACAGTGGCCGTTCCTCCGGCACAGAGTCCGGCCCTGTAGCTCAGAAGGGTAGGGAAAGGAAGAGGAAGGCAGTAGTAGTAGAGGACTCGATAGTTAGAGGTTCAGATTGGCAACTCTGTGGACGCAGTCAGGAGACACGGATGGTAGATTGCCTCCCTGGTGCTAGGGTCCGGGATGTTTCTGATCGCGTCCAAGATATCCTGAAGTGGGAGTATGAGAAGCCAGAGGCCGTGGTACATATAGGTACCAATGACATAGATAGGAACAGGGAAGAGGTCCTGAAAGAAGAATATAGGGTGTCAGGAAAGAAGTTGAGAAGAAGGACCACAAAGGTATTAATCTTGGGATTACTGCCTGTGCCACGCGACAGTGAGACTAGGAATAGAATGATGTAGAGGATAAATGCGTTGCTGAGGGATTGGAGCAAGGGGCAGGGATTCAAGTTTCTACATCATTGGGACCTCTTTTGGGGCAGGTGTGACCTGTATAAAAGGGACGGGATGCACTTTAATCCTCGGGGGAACAATATCCAGGCGGGGAGATTTGCTACTCGAGAGACTTTAAAATAGACTGGTTAGTAGTGGGAATCAATTTGAAGAGACTAGGCGAGAGGAGGTTTGTTAAATAGAGAAAGCTTGTAGACGGTGTGTGAGGGAGGTTAGACAGGTGATAGAAAAGGGGTGCGCTCAGACGGAAGATGCAGTGGAGAAGAAAGAATAATAAAGATATTAATGTTGTTTGCACCGTTAGGGATAAAAAGAGATTCAGAGGTGGAGAACTACTTTAATGCAGTTACTTTAATGCTAGGAGTATTGTAAGAATGGTGGCTGGGCTTAGAGCGTGGATTGATACCTGGAAATATAATGTTGTAGCTATTAGTGAAACATGGTTGCAGGAGGAGTGTGATTGGAAACTAAATATTCCTGGATTTCGTTGTTTCAGGTGTGATACAATCGGAGAAACAAGAGGGGGAGGTGTAGCATATAACCAGATAACAATTACATTACTTAAACAGGCCATCCCAGCCCTTCAAGTCCCTGTCAAACGCTTACTCTCACCTAGTCCCGATGCGCCGCACACCATTCCTTTCCTGTCCATATACTCAACCAATTTTACTTTAAATGACAATACCGAACCTGCCTCTACCACTTCTACTGGAAGCTCGTTCCACACAGCTACCACTCTCTGAGTAATGAAATTTCCCCTCGTGTTGCCCTTAAACCTTTGCCCCCTAACTCTCAACTCATGTCCTCTTGTTTAAATCTCTCCTACGCTCAATGGGAAAAAAAAGCCTATCCACGTCAATTATATCTATCCTCCTCATTATTTTAAATACCTCTATCAAGTCCCCCTTCAACCTTCTACGCTCTAAGGAATAAAGACCTAACTTTTCAAACTTTCCCTGTAACTTAGGTGCTGAAACACAGGTAACATTCTGGTAAATCTTCTCTGCACTCTCTCTATTTTGTTGACATCCATCCTATAATTCGGTGAACACAACTGTAAACAATACTCCAAATTCGGCCTTACAAATATATTGTACAATTTTAACATTACATCCCAACTCCTAAACTCAATGCTCTGATTTATAAAGGGCAACATTCAAAAGCTTTCTTCACCACCCTGTCCAAATGAGATTCCAGCTTCAGGGAACTATGAACCATTATTCCTAGATCACTCTGTTCTACTGCATTCCTCAATGCCCTACCATTTACCATGTATGTCCTATTTCGATTATTGCTACCAAAATTTAGCACCTCACACTTATCAGCATTAAACTCCATAAGCCATCACTCAACCCTCTCTTCTAACTGACCTAAATCTCTCTGCAAGCTTTGAAAACCTACATCATTATCCACACCGCCATCTATCTTAGTATCATCTGAACACTTACTAATCCAATTTACCACCCCATCATCCAGATCTTTAATGTATATGGCAAACAGCATTGGATCCAGTACAGATCCTGAGGCACACTACTAGTCACTGGCTTCTTTTCTTTATTATGTACTTTATTATGTAGTTTCCTGCACTTTTTATACTGCTCATACACCTTATTTGCTCCGTTCCCCATACCTGTCCTATATCTCTCTCTCCTCTTTTTTTATCCCTCAAAAACTATCGTTCCTTATTCTTATTCACTTTGCCTTTAATCCTGACAGGAACATTCATACTTTGCGCTCTCAAAACTTCTCGTTTGAAGGCCTATCATTTACCAATTAAACCCTTGCCAGAGAACAACCTGTCCCAATCCAAGCTTTTTAGAGCCTTTCTAATTTCTTCACATTTGGCCTTTTTCCAGTTTAGTGCCTCAAATCGAGGACCAGGTCTATCTTTATCCATGAGCAAGTTGAAACTAATGTCGTTATGATCACTAGACCCAAAGTGTTCCCCTACACACACTTCCGTCACTTGTCCTAACTCGTTTCCTAATGGGATACCTAATATTGTATACTCTCTAGCTGGTACCTTTACATATTGATTTTGAAACCTTTCCTGAACATATTTTACAAACACTAACCCGTCTTTACGTTTAACAGTATGGGAATCCCAATCAATATGTGGAAAAATTAATCCCCTACTATCACAGCTTTATGTTTCCTGCAGTTGTCTGCTATCTCTCTGCAGATTTGCTCCTCCAATTCTCGCTGACTATTGGGTGGTCTACAATACAACCCCATTAATGTGGTCATACATTTCCTGATTCTCAGCTCTACGCACTTTGCCTCCGTAGACAAGCCCTCTAATCTGTCCTGCCTGAGCACTGCTGTAACATTTTCCCTGACTAGCAATGCCATCCCACTCCTCCATCCGTCTTCACTTTGTCTCTATCGCGTCTGAAGCATCAGAACCCTGGAACATTAAGCTGCCAGTCCTGCCCCTCCTGTAGCCAAGTTTCACTAATGGCGACAATGCCATTATTCCACGTGTCAAACCACGCCCTCAGCACCCCAGGTTTCTCCACAACACTCCTCGCATTCAAATATACGCTCGTCAGAAGATTATTAGCAACACACACAACCCTTCTATTTCAAACAGCATGAACTTTTAACATCATTTATTTTCACCCCGCTCCACTATCCGCTGCGGCACTGTGGTTCCCATCCCCCTGCAAATCTAGTTTAAACCCTCCCCAATAGCGAGCAAACGGCCCTGCAAATATATTGAATCCCCTGTAGTTCAGGTGTAACACCTCTCCCCTGTACAGACCCAACCTGCACCAGAAGAGGTCGCTATGATCCAAAAATCGAAAACCCTGCCCCCTACACCAGTTCCTCGGCCACGTGTCATCCTCCAGAGAATCCTACGCTTACCCTTACAAGCACGTCGCACAGGTAGCAATCCTGAGATTACTGCCCTTAAGGTCCTGCACTTTAACTTCCTACAAGCTGTCTAGTCTCATTCCTCAGGACGTCCTCACTCTTTCTTCCTACGACATTGGTACCGATGTGTACCATGACATCTGGCTGCTCATCCTCCCACTTGAAAATACTGTGCACGCGATCAGACATCCCTGACCCTGGCACCCGGGAGGCAACAAAACATCCTGGAGCCTCTGTCGCGACGACAGATCATCCTGTCTCTACCTGTAACTTTCGATTCCCCCATCAGTACCGCTCTCCACTTGTTCCAACCTCCCCTCTATACGCCAACGTACTCACACGTCCCACTCTCTCCCCACAGATCAGTGTACGTTCCCAAGGTAAGCTCAGAGCCTTACTCTCTCCACAGAGTCCCGTGACGGTCCCCAAAGTATTTGCAATGCTCAAACTCCTCCCTAAGCCTCTGTGTTAATTCAACTACACACTATCTTACAACAGCCCGCGTCGGTTCCCAAATTAACCCCAGCTTCTGGGAAAAAGTTTGCTCTGGAATTTCCGAAAAAGTAACAGTGAATCTCCATCCGTACGGCCGAGAGTTAGGCATAGAATAGGGAGACCTCCACACCGTCCCTTCACACACTACCGCGTTCAAACACAGAATGAATCTCCCTCCACGCTGTCCCATCACACACCCCGGGTCAGACACAGAGTGAATCTCCCTCCACACCGTCCCATCCCACACTCCCGGGGTCAGACACAGAGTGAAACTCCCTCCACACTGTCCCATCACACACTCCCGGGGCCAGACACAGTGTGAATCTCCCTCCACACCGTCCCATCACACACTCCCGGGGTCAGACACAGAATTAATCTCCATCCACACCGTCCCATCACACACTCCCGGGGTCAGACACCGAGACAATCGCCGTCCACACCGTCCCATCACAAATTCCCGGGGTCAGACACAGAGTGAATCTCCTTACTGACCGTCCCATCACACTCTTCCGGGGTCAGGCACAAAGTGAATCTCCCCCCACACTGTCCCATCACACACTCCCGGGGTCAGACACAGAGTGAATCTCCCTCCACACCGTCCCATCACACACTCCCGGGGTCAGACACAGAGTGAATCTCCCTCCACACCATCCCATCACACACTCCCGGGATCAGACACAGAGTGAAGCTCTCTCCACACCGTCCCATCACACACTCCCGGGGTCAGATAAAGAGTGAATCTCCATCCGCACCGACCCATCACACACTCCCGGGGTCAGACACAGAGTGAATCTCCCTCCACACCGTCCCATCACACACTCCCGGGGTCAGACAGAGTGAATCTCCCTCCACACCGTCCCATCACACACTCCCGGGGTCAGACACAGAGTGAATCTCCCTCCACACCGGCAAGTCACAGTCTCCCGGGTTCAGACACACAGAGAATCCGCAACGACCTATCACACGACCCTGCTATATGAAAAAGAGCGAAACACCATCCAGTCACTGTTCCCGGTGTCAGACCCCTCCCTCCAAACGCATTCACCCACCCCACTTCCCGCCATTCATTCTCATCACGCGCACAATTTGTCAAAGACAGAGACCCATCATACGCACACGGGGTGAGACACAGATTCAAGCTGCAGGCACAGCTTCCGATAATACACAGTCTTGGTCAGACATAGTGTGAATCTCTCTTTCCACGTCCCCATCACACACTCCACGGAAAGAAACTTCCTCAGTACAGACGAGAAACAGACATAGACACAGAATGTAGTATAGTGCACGATAGTACAGTTCTTTCAGCACACTATGTTATACCGACCCTTGAACCCTGTCTCCCATATATCACCCCACCTTAAATTCCAACATAAACCTAGTAGTCGCTTAAATTTCACTTGTGTTTCCGACTCCACCTCTGATTCAGACAGCGAATTACACGCACCAGCCACCTCTTGAGTTAAGAAAACCTACCTCTAATATCCCTCTTGAACTTCATACCACTTACCTTAAAGCCGTGTCCTCGTGTATTGAGCAGTGGTGCCCTTGGGATGAGCCGCCGGCTGTCCACTCTATCTATTGCTCTTAACGTCTTCCATACCTCTATCATGTCTCCTCTCATACTTCTCCTCTCCAAAGAGTAAAGCCCTAGCACCCTTATTCTCGGATCATAATCCATACTCTCTAAATCTCCTGTGTACCCTTTCCAATGCTTCCACATCATTCCAATAGTGAGGCGAACAGAACTGGACACAGTACTCCAAGGGTGGCCTAACAAGAGTTTTATAAAGCTGCATCATTACCTCGTGACTCTGAAACTCTATCTCTCGACTTATGAAATCTAGCACACCATAAGCTTTCTTAACTACCCTATATACCTGTGGGGCAACATTCTCGGATCTATGGACAAGTACCCCCATATCCCTCTGCTCCTCCACACTACTAAGTGTCCTGCCATTTACTTTGAACTCTGCCTTGGAGTTTGCCTTTCCAAAGTGTACCACCTCTCACGTCTCCGGGTTGAACTCCATCTGCCACATCTCAGTCCACTTCTGCATCCTATCAATGTCTCTCTACAATCGTCGACAATCTTCTACACTATCTACAACATCACCGAACTTTGTGTCGTCTGCAAACTTGCTAACCCACAATTCTACCCAACATCTAGGTTATTAATAAAGACCACGAAAATTAGGTGTCCTGGAACCGATCCTTATGGGACACCACTGGTCACAACCCTCCAATCCAATCTCTTCCCTTCACCACAACCCTCTGCTTCTGCAGGCAGGTCCATTCTGAATTCACCTGGTCAGGTTTCCCTGGATTCCATGCCTTCTGACTTTCTGAATAAGCAGACCGTGTGGTACCTTGTCAAATGCCTTACTAAAATCCATGTATATCACGTCTACTGCACTAACCTCATCTATATGCCTTGTCCTCCTCAAAAAACTCTATCAGGCTTATTAGACACAGTCTGACATTCACAATGCCATGCTGACTGTCCCTGAACAGATCATGATTCTCCAAATAGTAACAAATTCTATCTGTTAGAATATTTTCAACAGCTTTCCCACCACAGACGTAAGGCTCACTGGTCAATAATTACCCGGACTAACCCTACTAACTTATTTGAAGAAGGGGAAAATATTCGCCTCTGTCCAGTTCACTGGTGCCATTCCCAGGGACAACGAGGGTATAAAGATCCTAGCCAGAGAGTCAGCAATCCCTTCGGTGGAGCAGCCTGGGGAATATTATTTTAGGCACTCGGGACTTATCCGTCCTAATGTATTTTAATAAATCTAACACCTCCACTCACTTAATATCAACAATGCTGTAGATCTTAAACCTCACTCATATTGTCCTCACCGTCATCAAGTTCCCGCTCATTTCTGAATACCGAAGAGAAATACTCATGAGGACCTCCCTGAATTCCACAGTCTCCATGCACATCTTTCCACCTTTATCTCCAATCGGTCCTGCCTTCACTCCCATTATCCCATTGTTCAATGCCGTTAAGGCATTGAAGAATGCCTTAGGCTTTTCCTTTACCCACCTCGCCAAGGCCTTCTCATGCCTCCTTCTTGCTCTCCTCAGCCCCTTCTTTCGCTCCTTTTTTTGCGACTCTAACTTCCTCAATAGAACGATCTGATCCTTGCTTCCTAAACATCATGAATGCTGCCTTTTTCCACCTGACCAGATTTCCCATCTCACTTGACACCCATGGTTCCTTTACCCTACCATTTTTATTTTCCTGACCGGGAGAAATGTATCCCTTATATCCTTCAAGAGATCGCTAAACATCGACCACGTGCCCATAGCACATGTCCCGGCAAAAACATCTTCCCAATTCACACCAGCAAGTTCTAGCTTTATAGCCTCATAATTTGCCGTTCCCCATTAAAAAAATATCCTTTCATCTCTGATTCTATCCTTTTCCTTGATAATGCTAAAGGCCAGGGAGCGGTGATCACTGTCCCCCAGATGCTCACCTTCAGAGTTATGTGACCTGACTCGGTTCGTTACCTAATAGTAGATATTGTATGACATTCCCGCTAGTCGGCCTGTCAACCTACTGTGACACTGAACAAACTCTGCCCATCTTCACCATTGGAACTAATTAGGTGTCAAATAAATATTAGGGAAGTTAAAGTCACCCATGATAACAACCCTGTTATTTTTTGAAGAATTCAAAAATCTGCCTCCCAATCTGTCCCTTGGTGACTCTGCTGCTGCCAGGGTGCCTAAAGAATATTCGCAAACGAATAACTGCTCCCTTCCGGTTCCTGGCTTCCATCCATACTGACTCAATAGAGGATCCCGCTACATTACCCGCCTTATCAATAGCTGTAGTAGTATCCCCTACCGGTAATGCCACCCCTTCTCCCAGTTCCACCCCCTCTCTATCCCTCTTAAAACACTGACATCCAGGAATATTGAGAATCCAATTCTGCCTTGGTGCCAGCCAAGTCTCTGTAATGGCCTCTACATCGTACTTCCATGTATGTATCCAAACTCTCAGTACATCAACTTTGTTCCTGATGTTTCTTGCATTGAAGTAAACAACATTAGTCCTCCTACCTTACTGCCCTTACACCCTTTATTCTGCTTCTCTTTCATCAAAGCCTCTTTATATGTTAGCTCTGGGTATACTCAATGCACTATACTTGCAGTTCTTGCATGACTTTTATCTTCCACCACCTCACTATCTGTAACACTCTGCTTCCCCTCGCCGTGCAAATCTAGTTTACAACCCCCGGAGCAGCATTACCATACCTTCCCGCAAGGATTTTAGTCTCCTTACAGTTCAGGTACGTTCCCTACTCGATTCCCTGGTCCACTTGTTCCCCCCCCCCCCCCACATCCCTTCCCACCGATCTCCCTCCTTGCACTTATCCTTGTAAACGGAACAAGTACTACACCTGCCCTTACACTTCCCCCCTCACCACCATTCAGGGCCCCAGACAGTCCTTCCAGGTGAGGCGACACTTCACCTGTGAGTTAGCTGGTGTGGTATACTGCGTCCAGTGCTCCCAGTGTGGCCTTTTATATATTGGTGAGACCCGACGCAGACTGGGAGACCGTTTCGCTGAACACCAACGCTCGGTCCGCTAGAAAACTCAGGATCTCCCAATGGCCGCACATTTTAATTCCACGTCCCATTCCCATTCTGATATGTCTTTCCATGGCCTCCTATATTGTCAAAATGAATCCAAACTCAGGTTGCAGGAACAACACCTTATATACCGGCTGGGTAGCCTCCAACCTGATGGCATGAACATTGACTTCTATAGCTTCCGTTAATGCCCCTCCTCCCCTTCTTACGCCATCCCTGGCATATTTAGTTGTTTGCCTGTTCTCCCTCTGGTGCTCACCCCCCCCCCCCAATTTCTTTCTCCTGAGGCCTCCCGTCCCATGATCCTTTCCCTTCTCCAGCTCTGTATCCCTTTCCAGCTCTTAGCTTCATCCCACCCCCTCCGGTCTTCTCCTATCATTTCGCATTTCCCGCTCCCTCCACTACTTTCAAATCTCTTACTATCTTTCCTTTCGGTTAGTCGTGACGAAGGGTCTCGGCCCGAAACATCGACAGTGCTTCTCAATGTAGATGCTACCCGGCCTGTTGTGTTCCACCAGCATTTTGTGTGTGTTGTTGTTTGAATTTCCAGCATCTGCAGATTTCCTCGTGTTTGCTCTCGAGATTCTCGATCTCTCCCACAGAACCTCTTATCTGCCACCGTAACTATCACTACTGTTCTCCTCCTTTCGCTCCTTCGCTTCGGAGCTGAGGGTCCAGTCAGAGACTTGACCACTGCAACTTGTCCCTGGTAGGTCATACCCACCAATAGTATCCAAAACGGTATACTTATTGTCGATGGGAACGGCCACAGGGGTGCTCTGCTCTTCCTGTCTATTCCCCTTCCCTCTCCCGACAGTCACCCAACTACCTGTCTTCAGACTCCTAGGAGCGTCTATCTCCCTGAAACTCCTGTCTATTTCTGCCTCTGCCTCCCGAATGATCCGAAGTTCATCCAGCTCCAGCTCCAGATCCCTAACACGGTTTGTCAGGTGCTGCAGCTGATGTACCTTTTACAGGTGTAATCATCAGGGACAACTTTGCTCGCCCAGACTTCCAATATCCCGCAAACGGAGCACTCGACTGCCCTAACTGCTGCCTCTATTACCTAATTCTAAACTAATTAGATTAATTAAAGGAGCTGACCCGGCCTTACCTCACTGGGAGTAAGCTCGTTCCCAGTTTCTGCTCGCCGAAGCCTCTCAAGCCAAACCCTTCCTATTCTGTCTCCCACTACTCCGTCGCCCGCTCCGTTAATCTTTTTTAAACTCTCCTGCTGCCTCCGAGGCCGACCTTCACGCGCTTGAACATCCCGTTCAAACTGCCGAAGAAATGTCCTTCCCCCTCTCAATCTGCTCGTGTTCTTAGCTCTCCCGCTGTCTCAGAATGAGAATGATTGTCCCTCTAAGGCCTCACAACACACCACAGAGCAAAGTGTCAGACACAGAGGGAAGCTGCCTCCACGCGGCCCCATCACACACTCACCGGGTCAAACACAGAATGAATCACCTTCCATACTATCTCTTCACACACTCCCGATATCAGGCACAGAGTGACGCTTCATGCCTGCCCAATGATGAGGAGCGGGTGAAAGAGGGGGATGATGCCTCACCTCTTCTGCTGGTCAACAATTCACAGATTTGAGCCTTGGTTTCGTTGACAGATCTGTACTTCGTTTCCATCTCAGTGAACTGCTGACGAATCTGTGACACTGAGAGAGACGGTGAAGGATGTTTAGCGTTTACAGTGACACGTGAGTCAGCGTCACGCTACCGAACGGGTCACAGAGAGTGTCGTGTCAGTGTCACGGTGAAGGGTGTCACAGTGAAGGATGTTCTTGTGGCACATTGAGAGGCGTCGGCGCCACTTTGAGGAGCGTGTCTGTGTCACACTGAGGGGTATATCAATGCCCCGGTGAAGGTTTTGTAGTTGTTACCATAGGGGTCTGCGTCAGTGTCGTGCGAGGTATGTTCAAGTTTTTGTAAGTGACGTGTCGGTGATTCTGTGCTCCGTCGAGAGGTGACCGTGTCAAAATGAAGTGTATCTCGATGACAAGGCGAGGGAAATCTCAGTGTGAGGTGCCTTGTGCTGTCACGGTGGGTGTAGTATCAGTGTCATGGTGTGGGGTGTGCTGGTCGCATAGAGAGTGATATGTCTGTTTCAAGGCAATGGTCGTGTCCATGTCGCGGTCAGGAGTGTATTTGCGTCTCGTTGAAGGTCGCGACCATACTACGGTAACAGGATTGATGATGTTATGATGCATGGCGTGTCGGTGTCAGGAAGAGTCTTGATTGTGTTACGATAAAGGCCGTGTTATTTTTATCACGGTTTGGGGTATGTCCCTGTTATGGTGATGGGTTTTTAATCGGTGTTACGATCAGAGGTGTGTCGGTGTCACTGTGGTGTTTTACAATAACCAATTATTCCACTCTCTTTATTTACGGTCTGACTCCACCGGGAGTCCGTTCCACTCACCGTGGATCGAGAGTCCGAACACAATCACGATGAGGGCGGACGTAACTAGGCGGAGAAGGCAGATCTGACGGTACGGTCTATTTTCGATCTTCACTTTCGACTCCTGTTCATGCGCAGCTGGGGAGAGAGCATACGACCATAAGACCATAAGATATAATAGAAGAAGGCCATTCGGGCCATCGAGACTTCTCCGCCATTCAAGTATGCGCTGATCAAATTCTTCCTCACATCCCTACTCCCCTGTCTTCTCCTCATACTCTTTGAAACGCTGGCTAATCAACGGCCTATCTATCCTTCCTTAAATGCACCCAATGGCTTGCCTTCGACAGCTGTTCGGGGTAAAATAATTCCACAGATTTACCACCCTTTGACTGAAGTAATTTCTCCGCATCTCAGTTCTAAAAGGATGTCCTTCAATCCTGAAGACGTGCCCTCTTATTCAAGAATCCCTTACCATGGGAAATAACATTTCCATATTTAATATGTTCAGGTCTTTCAACATTCGGAAAGTTTCTATGAGATCCCCTCTCATTCTCCTGAACCCAGGGAATACAGCCCAAGAGCTGTCAGATGTCCCTCATACGACAACCCTCTCATTCCCGGGATCATTCTCGTGAATCTTCTCTGAAACTCCTCTAATGTTAGTATATATAAGGAGCCCAAAACAATTCTAAGTTTGGTCTCACGAGTGCCTTTTACTGCATCAACATCACATCCCTCATGTTATATTCAATGCCTCTCAAATTCAATGTCAATATTTCTTTCACTTTCTTCGCCTCCAACTGAACATTTAGGGTATCTTGCACAAGTTTATGTACATCACAGACAGCAGGTCGAAAGATATCCCAGAGAAGTGGTCGAGGAGATGAATTAGAAATTTGAAAATCTTTGGCGAATTACACCTGATGATTCCAGAACGGCGTCACTGCTGTGAACTCTGACCTGTTTGTGAAGTTGTTGGCATCCCTCCTGGTCCCGTGGCAATGGGAGGACCCTCATCCTCACCGATGAGGGGATCCTTTCTCCAAAAGTTCAGCTTTGAGTAGATGGACTTCAGACAATCTGGCGGAGAGAGTCGGACAGGCAGATCAGGGAGAGAATGAGACAGGGTTAGAGAATGAGGGAGAGAGTTGCGGAGAGAGAGAACAGACAGCAGAAGAGAGAGATGGGGTAAGCGAGGGGGAGAGGGGATGAGAGACAGCGAGACAAATGGTTTTGGGGGAGAGAGAGGAGAGAGGAGGAGAGACTGTGAACGCGATAGACAGGGACGGGGAGAGAGCAATGGGGCAATGGGCTGGAAAATGCGAGAGCAATGCGGAAACAGAAGGAGGTGAGAAAGGGGAGAGAGTGAGAGACAGAGGGGGAGCGGGATGCCATTGGTTCTTACTGTTTTCAAATGTCAAAACGGGTCAAATATGACCCAAACAGTATGTAAGAGTTAAAGGATTGACTGTAGACGGGCCTTTGACAAAGTCTCTCTCATAGGAGAGCCATTTACAAGATTGCGATGAATGGGATTCACAGTGAATTGGCAATTCGGTTTCGGTTCTGGCTTGTCCACAGAACACAGAGGGCGGCGGACGTCCGTGACTGGTGGTGTCACCCACGATTCCGCACTGGGAACTCTGCTGTCTGTGGCCAAAACTTGTGAGAACCTGGACATTTAACAAGGCTTTGTGTGTTTAGAAGATCCTGCATCGGAGACCAGGAACAGGAGCCGAGAAGTAATGTTGCAGCTATATAGGACCCTGGTCAGACCCCACTTGGAGTACTATGCTCAGTTCTGGTCGTCTCACTACAGGAAAGACGTGGAAGCCATAGAAATGGTGCAGAGGGGATACATAAGGATACAAGGATATGCCTGGATTGGGAAGGCAGGCCTTAAGAGAATAGGCTGAGTGAACTCAGCATTTTCTCCTTGGAGATGTGTACAAGATGATGAGAGGCATTGATCGTGTGAATAGTCCGAGGGTTTTTCCCCAGGTCTGAAATGGTTGCCACAAGAGGAGACAGGTTTATCGTGCTGGGGAGTAGGTACACCGGAGACGTCACGGGTAAGTTTTATTTTACTCAGAGAGTGGTGAGTGCGTGGAAATGGCTGCCGGCAACAGTTGGTGGAGGCGTATACGATAGGGTTTTTTAAAGGGGCTTTTTGATAAGTACATGGAGCTTAGAGGGCTATATGTAAGCCTAGTAATTTCTAAGGTAGGGACATTTTCGGCACGACTTTGTGGGCCGAAGGGTCTGTATTCTGCTGTAGGATTTCTATGTTCTGTGTTCTAACTTGCACGGTCAACGGGAGGGACCATGGGAAACATTATGGAACGGGGCTAGAGATACAAGGTTGCTGAAAGTGGAGTCACAGATAGTCAGGAACCCTGGGGAGTGTTGTAGAACAGAGAGTCCCAGAGGTACAAGGTTGCTGAAAGTGGAGTCACAAATAGACAAGAACACTGGGGAGTGTTGTAGAACAGAGAGTCCCAGAGGTACGGGGACACGGTTCCCTGAAAGAGGAGTCACTGGTAAACAGGGAACCAGGGGAATGTTGGAGAACAGAGGGACCCAGGGGTACAGGTACACGGTCCCTGGAAAGTGGAGTCACGGGTAGGCAGGGCGGTGAAGAAGGCGTCAGTCGAGCCGCCCTTCGTCAGTCTGGGCAATGAGTACAGGAGTAGGGAGGTCACGTTGGAAATGTACAGCCGTCAGTGAAGCCACGCTTGGAGCAGAGTGTTCCGTTTCCCACGTCCTCCACCGGATAAACTGCCACTGAGCTGGAGACAGTACAGAGGAGATTTACCACGACATTGCAGGGACTCGAGTGACTGAGTTATGGAGACTCTATACTTTGGAGTGCAGAGATGACGTGAGGGAGTTGTGTAAAACCACATGGGCTCAGACAAGGTGAACGCACAGCGTAATCTTTCTCCAGGCTTGGACAATCGTGGACCAAAGCACTCTGGGATACGGTGACAGCAGTAAGTGGGGACAAGAGTGACAACTTTGTTTTTACCCAGACGGTGGTCCGTCTGTGGAAAAAGCTGCCAGAGGAAGTGGTCGAAGCAGATGCATTAGAACTTGAACACGTATGCGTAAAGCACGTGACCCCTTCAGCGTGACGGCATTATTGTGAACACTGACCTGCCTGTGCAGTCACTGACATAGCGGCGTGTCCCGAGGAAATGGGAGGATCTTCATACTCTTCCACGAGATATTCGTCTTTCGGAAGGTTCAGCACTGAGTAGGAGGAGTTCAGACCGTCTGAGAGAGAATGAGAGAGACAGAGAGAAATAAAAGGAGGAGAGACCGGCAGAGAATGTACTTTGCCTGTCGGCGGCGTCAACAGAGCTTTATGAAATGGGAATTCTCGTAGGTCTGCAGTGGTTATTTATAAAGGGGGCTTCGAGAATTTTAGACCATTGTACGTGGCCTGTCAGTGGCTGTAACCGGAACACCAATCGTGAGTTGGATAGCAGGGAATGTTCAGCCACAAAAGGGAGACACTGCCTAACGGAGCGGTCACCAAAAAGGAGCGGTTGTCAAAGGAGTGATCTGAGACAGGGTGGCAGGGATTTGGTACATTCTGGCTCCAGCGATATCGGATCGAGACGAGGTAAGCTACCTGTAGGAATAGAACAGGAAGTATGTCTGTAAGGCCGGTATTCTATACTGCGTGTTAGATGTGGGAAGTCCGGGAGATACCCAGCCTCCAGGACGGCCACATCCGCGCCTGGTACGACGAGCTGAAGTTCCTGTAGGGTAGGGTAGGGGACAGGAACCGTGGTGTACAAAGCCTGTAATGAATCTAGTCAAGAAGAAATGAAAAGCTTACAAAAGCTTCAGAGAGCGAGGTAAATGTTAGAGAACTAGAAACTTATAAGGCTAATGGGAAGGAGTTTAAGATGGAAATTAGTGGAGCCAGAATGGGCCATAACAAGGCCTTTCCGGGCAGGACTAAGGGAAACATTCTACAAGTATGTGAAGTGCGTGAGGATAAGACCTGAAAGAGTAGGACTATCAAATCTGATTGTGCGAAAGGGTGCCTGGAACCGGAGGAAATAGCAGAGGTACTTAATCAATACTTTACTTCAGTACTCACTATGGAAAAAAGATCTTGGTGATTGTAGTGATGACTTGCAGCGGACTGAAAAGCTTGAACATATAGGTATTAAGAAAAAATGATGTGCTGGAGCTTTTGGAAAGCATCAAGTTGGATACATCGCCGGGATCGGATGAGATATACCCCATGCTACTGTGGGAGGATAGGGAGGAGGTTTCTGACCCACTAGCGATGATGCCGAGGACTGGAGGTTTGCGGATGTTGTTCTTTTATTTAAGAAAGGGGGTCGAGATAGGCCAGGAAATTATGGACCAGTGAGTCTTACCTCAGTGGTTGGCAAGTTGATGGAGAAGATCCTGAGAGACTGGACTTATGAACATTTGGAGAGGTATAATGTGGCTAGTAGTAGTCAGCATGGCTTTGACAAGGTCAGGTCCTGCCTTACGAGCCTGATTGCATTTGGAGAAGTATAATGTGGCTAGTAGTAGTCAGCATGGCTTTGACAAGGTCAGGTCCTGCCTTACGAGCCTGATTGAATTTTTTGAAGATGTGACTAATCACATTGAGGAAGGAAGAGCAGTGGATGTAATGTATATGGATTTCAACAAGACATTTGATAAGGTAACCTATGTAAGGCTTATTGAGTAAGTAAGGAGGCAAGTGATGCAAAGTGGCATTCCTTTGTGGATCCAGAACTGGCTTTCTCGCAGAAGTCAAAGAGTGGTTGTAGACGTGTCATATTCTGAATGGCAGTTGGCCACCAGTGGAGAGCCTCAGAGATCTCTCCTAGGTCCCTTACTCTTCGTGATTTATTTTTTTTACATAAATGACCTGGACGAGGAAGTGGAGGAATGGCTTGGTAATTTTTCTAATGACACAAAGGTTGGAGGTGTTGTGGATAGTGTTGAGGGCTGTCAGAGGTTACAGCGGGGCATTGGTGTGATGCATAACTGGGCTGAGAAGTGGCAGATGGAGTTCAACCCAGATAAGTGAGAAGTTGTTCATTTTGGTAGGTCAAATATGATGGTAGAATATAGTATTTATTGCAAGACTCCTGGCAGTTTGGAGGATCAGTGAGATCTTGGGGATCGAGGCCTAACGACGCTCAAAGCAGCTGCGCAGATTGACTCTGTGGTTAAGAAGGCGTACGGTGTATTGGCCTTTATGAATCATGGGATAGAGTTTAGGAGAAGAGAGTTATTTTTGCAGATCCTTCCTATTAGCCTTACAATCTTCTAGGTCTCTAACATTACCTAGCTCTCCGAAACTTCTGTAAGTTTTTTTTTTCTTCTTCACTAGATTTATTACAACTTTTCAACACCACGGTTCCTGCACCCTACTGTAACTTCACTGTCTCATTGGAACGTACCTATACGGAACACTACACAAATATCCCCTCAATATTTCCCACATTTCTCGGATACTTTTCCCTGAGAACATCTGTTTCCAACTAAGCTTCCAATTTCCTGCCTGCTTGCCTCATAATTCTCCTGACTCCAATTAAAAGCTTTTCCATCCGTTCCTCTCTCTCTCCAATGCTAATGTAAAGGAGATAGAAATATGCTCATTTTCTCCAAAATGCGCTTTTTCTGAGAGATCTAACGCCTGAACTGGTTAATTACCCAATGCCAAATCAAGTACCGACTCTCCTCTTTCAGACTTATCTAAATATTGTGTCAATAAACCTTCCTGAACACACCTAACAAACTCGACCACATCAAAACCCCTTGCTCTAGGAAGATGCCTATCTATATTTGGGAAATTATAATCTCCCATCACGACAACTCTGTTATTATTACACTTTTCCAGGATCTGTTTCCGTATCTGATCCTTGATATTCCTGTTACTATTGAGCGGACTATTAAAGAAAAACACCAAGTAAAGTTATTGTATTGACCCCTTCCTGTTCCTAACCTCCAACCATTGAGATTCCGTAGACAATCCGTCCATGGCGTCCACATTCTCTGCAGCTGTGACACTATCTTCGATCAACTCTGCCACACCCACCTCTTTTGCCTCCCTGTCCTTCCTGAAACATCTAAAACCCGGCACTTAAAGGAACCGTTCCTCTCCCTGAGCCATACAACTCTCTGTAATGATCACCACGTCATATCTCCATGTACTCATCCACGCTCTAAGCTAATCACTTTGTTAACAGCTTTATCGGGTCAGCATGAGGTGTAGACAGGACCCATGGAGGGAAGGCTGGTTTCAGAGATGTGCTAAGCTATGTACGCAGTGCTCTGCAGTTTCTTACGGTCGCGGGTAGAGTAGTTTCTGTATTTTGATTGAGGAAGCAGGGAGCTTCATGTTAGCAGGGTGACAGACGTGATCTGCCGGGAACTCAGTAAGGCAGGTTAGTGTCTCCACTTTATAGGCTGCTCTGTAGAATGGTGTGGGTCACAGGGAGATTTGTCAGACTGATTTGTGCGGATTGGTAATGAACGTTGAATTTAATAAGTCAGTTCACAAGGTCCCAGATTGCAGATCGCTCTGAACGATGGAAGACAGGGAGATAGAGAGCGACGGAGAAATAATGGAGCAGATAGAACATGAGTGAGGAGGACGATAGGGAGATTGGATAATTGGCAAGTTTGCAGACGACTCAATGGTTGGTGGTGTTGTGGATATCGTGGAAGGTTGTAGAAGATGGCAGAGAGACATTAATAGGATGCAGTAGTGGGTTGAGAAGTCCCAGATGGAGTTCAACCCGGAGGAGTGTGAGGTGGTACACTTTAGAAGGACTAACTCCAAGACAGAGTACAAAGTAAATGGCAAGATACTTAGTAGAGTGGAGGAGCTGAGAGAACCGGGGGTACATGTCCACAGATCCCTGAAAGTTGCCTCGCAGGTAGATAGGCTGGTTAAGAAAGCGTATGGGGTGTTAGCTTTCATAGGTCGACGGATATAGTTTAAGAGACGCGATGTAATGATGCAGCTCTATAAAACACTAGTTAGGCCACACTTGGAGTACTGTGTGTCCATTTCTGGTCGTCTCACTATAGGAAGGATGTGGAAGCACTGGAAAGGGAACAGAGGAGATTTACCGGTAAACAGCTTGGTTTACAGAGTATGGATTATGATCAGAGATTAAGGGAGCTAGGGCTTTACTCTTTGGAGAGAAGGAGGATGAGAGGAGACATGATAGAGGTATACAAGATATTGAGACGAATAGATGGAGTGGACTGCCAGCGCCTCTTCCCCAGGGCACAACTGCTCAGTACAAGATAACATGGCTTTAAGTCAAGGGGAGGGAAGTTCAAGGGGGATATTAGAAGAAGGTTCTTCACTCAGAGAGTGGTTTGTGCGCAGAATGAACTGCCTGAGTCAGTGCTGGAGGCAGATACAGTAGAGAAGTTTAAGAGACTACTAGACAGGTATATGGAGGAATTTAAGGTGGGGGGGTTATATGGGAGGCAGGGTTGAGGGTCGGCACAACATTGTGGGCCGAAGTGCCTGTAATGTGCTGTACCATTCTATGTAATTCCATTTATTAACTAGGTCTGAGATTTTAAACCGCTCTAGAAGATGGCGTGCGACGCAGCGAGGGCTGGGTATCTGGATATACAATTGCCTTTGCTGTGGGGCAAAGCTTTAGGGTTTCAGAAGACTTCTCAGGCTGGATGCCCGTCACTAGCGGCGTTCACCAGCAGTTCGAGGGTGTGACCTTCGTCAACTATATCGACCATTTGTAGCAAATTATACAAGATGCTGCTGGTGAGCTTGCAGACGACTCTAACGTTGGTGGCGTTGTTAAAAGTGTAGACATTTCAGGGGGATATCGGTCAGCTGGGGAAGTGGGCTGAGCAGTCGCAAATGCTATTTAATTCGGACAAGGGCAAGCTGTTGTAGTTCAAGAAGAGAAAAAAAAGCGTCGGATTTTCACAGAGAACGGGTGCAACGCCGTGAAATGTTACACAACATAGGGGTCTAGGGGTACGGTACACAATTTCCTGAAAGTTAAGTCACACGTAGACAGGGCGGCGAAAAACGTGTCTAACGCGTCGGCTCTCGTGATTGGCTACTGAGAAGGGGAGGCAAGAGGTCACACTACAATTGCACAAGCCGTCGGTGAGGCTGCACTTGGAGTGCGGTGTCCCGGGGCCCGAGCGACTGAGTTGCAGAGAGAGGCTGGGCAGGTCGGGACAATATACCTTACATCGCAGGGGTGAACTTACAGTGGTGTATAAAACCACGTGGAGAACAGAACAGATGAATGTGCTGAGTAATTTTTTCTAAGCTTCGAGAATCGAGAACCAAAGCGCACAGGTCTAAGATAATAGCAGAAAGAGTTTCAACAGGGTAACCGAGTGACGACTTTTTTTTTAACACAAGCTGGAACGAGCTGCCAGAGGAAGTGATCGATGCAGATGCTTTAGGACTTGAATACGTGGGCATCGGGCACGTGACATATTCAGAATGACGTCAATATTGTGAACTCTGACCTGCTTGTGCAGACTCTGTTATTTCGGCGGGTCCCGAGGCAATGGGAGGATCTTCATTCTCATCGATGAGAGGTTCCTCTTTCGGAAGTATCACCACTGAATAGGTGGCGTTCAGACAGTCTACGAGAGAATGAGAGAGACAGAGAGAGAAATGGAGGAGGAGAGAACGTTAGAGAATGCGGTGAGTGCGAACAAGAAGTTTGAACAGAGTGAGAGGAAAAGAGAGTAACGAGAGAGTGTTAAGTGAGGCTGACAGACAGGGCTGAGAGGCAGGGAGAGGAGGTCAGCGAGAGAGTTAAGTCAGAGGAGAAACACGGGGAAATCGAGCAGGAGAGAAAGGGTGGAATGAGTGGATGGAGAGGGAAAGAGGGTGGGAGATGGGGGCGATGGGCGGGAATGGAGAGAATGGGAAGAGGGAAAAGGGAAATAATTAGGAGAGGGAGAGACGGATAGAGAAGAGGGAGAGAGGATAGAGTGAAGGGGGAGTGAGAAGTGTGAAAGCGATAGCGAAAGAGCGAAGGAGAGAGGGGTAGAGTGGTGGGAGGAGACAGAGGGACAGAGGGAGCGAGAGAGAAATGCAGACAGAGAGGGAAAAGACAGAGGATTCTGTTTGTACTATTTTGCTCCTCGTTCTATTATGGTATGAAACCCTCTTTTCTCACACATTGGATATATGACGAGATGGCGACTCGGGAATTTCTAGGCCGTCTCTGTATTCGGTTAGATGGTCGGCACAACATTGTGGGCCGAAGGGACTGTAATGTGCTATAGATTTCTCTGTTCTGTGTCCTGGTGATACATGCTTTCGTAACTCCCTGCCCATGGGGTTGGTGCAGAAGACGGATGGGTGGGGGTGGGTGAAGGTAGATTTTTGATGAAGCTGGCTGCTTTCCCGAGGCAGCAGGAAGTGCAGTCAGAGTCCATGGAGGGGAGGCTGGTTTCGGAGCTGTGAGTAGCTGTGTCCACAGAGCCCTGCAGCTTTTTTGTGGTCACGGGCGGAACAGTATCTCTGTATTATGAGTGAGAAACCAGGACGGTTCATCAGAACGGGGAAGTAGACCTGATGTGTGTGGGAACTCAATCAGACATTTCTCGCTTCCACTTTGTAGGTCGCTATGTATAATGGTGTGGGGACCAGGGGGATTTGACTGACTGATTTGCTCGGATTGGTGGGCATACCGCACACTGATTTAAATGCATCCATTCACAAGTTCCCTGAAGGCAGATAACTCCAGAAGATGGAAGAGAGGGTTGGGAGAGGCAGAGAAGGAACACTGAGCACTGATAGAGGGATGGAGAGGAGAAGATAGAGCGGGTGGATAATGGAAGAGGCAGGAGAATTCTAGGTGGTGTGAGACCCAGGGTGACTTGCCGGGATAATTTGACCAGGTAAGTCAAATTAGGCACGGAGATTAGATGGAGCGTAGATAGACTATAACACGGCGATTAGCAAGACCCAGATGGCTGTCTATTCTGGAGGAACATGTGGAAGCAAAGAGTTCTGTCTGACTAATTTTAATTGCGGTGGACGGATCAGGTCGGGATGGTAGTTGTTAGGTTCCAGATGGTATACCTTTCTGGAAAATCATTAGACCATAAGACCAGAAAAGCCGGGACCAGAACCAGAGAACCATAGAACATTACAGAACAGAAACAGGCTTTTCGGCCCTTCATGGCTGTGCCGAGACATTTTTCTGCCTAGTACCACTGACCTGCACCTGGACCATAACCCTCCATACACCTCTCATCCATGTACCTGTCCAAGTTTTTCTCAAATGTTAAAAGTGAGCCCGCATTTGCCACTTCATCTGGCAGCTCATTCCACACTCCCACCACTCTCTGTATGAAGGAGCCCGCACGATGTTCCCTTTAACCGTTTCCCCCTTTACCGTAAACTCATGTTCTCTTGTTTTTTTTTTCTCCCCTACTCTCAGTGGAAAAACCCTCAATCAACCTCATTCTTCTACGCTCATTCAACCTCATTCTTCTACGCTCCAGTGAATAAAGTCCTAACCTATTCAACCTTTCTCTGTAAGTCTGTTTCTCAAGTCCCGGCAACATCCTTGCAATCGAACAGGAGAGAGTGCAGAGGAAGATGTTGTACAGGACGTCGGTAAGGCCGCACACGGGGTACGTTATTCAGCTTTCATCGTCCTGCTCTAGGAAAGATGCAATCGAACAGGAGAGAGTGCAGAGGAAGATTTGCGGTGCCTCCAGAGACTGAGTTACGAAGCGAGGTTGCGCTGAAGGCAATAATATACCTTGTAGGACAGGGGTGACCTTTCAGGGGTTTCTAAAGCCACGAGGGGCACAGACAGAGTGAATACGCACAGCTATTTTCCAGAGACTTGGGGAATCGTGGACCGAAGCGCACAGGCCTGAGGTGAGATGGGGAAGAGATTTAATTGGAGAGCCGATCGACAACCTTTTGTTACCGAGATGGCGGTCAGTCTATGAAACGAGCTGACAGAGAAGCGGTCGAGGCGGATGCATTACAAACTTGGGTACTTGGGCCCATGACACGCCACTTCTCCACAATGACGTCATTGTCGAGATCACTGACCTGTCTGTACAGTGATTGGCCACTCGCCGGGTCCCGAGGCAACGGGCGATTCCACATCATGATCGCTGGGGGGTTCACCTTTCCCAATCATCAGCTCTGAGTAGGTGCAGGTCAGACCGTCTGGAAGACAAAGCGAGAGAAAGTGAGAGAGAGTGTTAGAGAATGGGGAGGTGGCGGGAGAGGGAAAAAGGGAATACGGACAGAAGACTAACAGAGGGGGAGAGAGGGATGGGAGACAGCAAGAGGGGTGAGGGAAAACAGAAGTGGAGAGAGGGTAAAAGTGATTGCTGGGGTGGTTGAATTATGCGTGATGGAAGTGGCAGAGTGAGGGAGGAAGAGACCAAGGGAGCGATAGAGAGAGGAAGAGTGCAAAGGAGAAAACGAGAGTGTAGAGAGAGGCAGAAAAGAGAGGGGTAAAGAGGGAGGGAAAGTGTGAGAGGGAGACAGGGGAAACGAGAGAGAGAGAGAGAGAGAGAGAGAGAGAGAGAGAGAGAGAGAGAGAGAGAGAGAGAGAGAGAGAGAGAGAGAGAGAGAGAGAGAGAGAGAGAGAGAGAGAGAGAGAGAGAGAGAGAGAGAGAGAGAGAGAGAGAGAATGGAACAGAGAGCGTCAGTGGCGGAGAGGGGTAGGTAGGAGGTGGTTGAAGGAGGGAGAGAGAGGGAAGGGGCTGTGATGGGGAGAACATGGAGAGAGAGGAAACGAGAGGGTGATACGAGGAGCAAAGCAGACGGAGGACGAGGGGGCGGAGAGTGGATGAGAAGGTTTAATAGAGAGGTAGAGGAGTAAGAGGGAAAGGGAAGGATAGTTTGGTTGAGAGAGAAATCGGGAGAAGGGGCTCAGAGAGGGGTATACTTTATTTTCCACGTACGATACATTAGTTTCAGATGGAAGAAAAACAGTGAGTATCAGAGACTACCTGAGGCTCTCTCAACACCGTCCCATTGCACACTCCCGGTATCACAAACACGGTGAAGTTCCCTTCACACCGTCCCATCACACACTCCCGGTATCAGACACACAGTGAATCTCCCTTCACACCGTCCCATCACACACTCCCGGGGTCAGACACACAGTGAAGTTCCCTTCACACCGTCCCATCACACACTCCCGGTATCACACACACAGTGAAGATCCCTCCGCGCAAGGGTCATTTACAGGGTCTGACTGCCGTGGTCAGACACAGTGAACTTCATGTAAGCCTCTCTGCGTCTCTGAGCTCAGAAGGGGAAGAGACCGTTGTCAGAGGAAGCCCGTTTTGACAAGAGAGTCAGATCGACACCAACAAGCAGCAGATGAACAGCTGGCAAAGAGAGGAAGCGGGATCAGGGGGTGGGGATGCAGCAAGTGTGGGTGGGGAGGGTATGAGGGTGTGCGAGAGGGTGATCGACTGAGATAGGAATAGTGAGAGAGGGGAGAAATGGTGGACGGATAGAGTGAGGAGATTGGGGGTCGGTAGTAAGAGTGGGAAATGTGTGGCCGTGGACTGAGTGGGTAAAGGGATGAGAGAAGAGGGAGTATTGGGATTGAGGTGAAAGAGGAGGGAAAGTAAGAGTGATGGAGATGGTTGAACCGGATTGGACGGGGTACAGGGTTACAGAATAGAGGCGGAGATGATTGGGAGAGAGAGGGAGAAAAGAGGGGGCATGTGAATGCGTAAAAGAGAGGGAGAGAGAAGGAATGAGGGAGCGGAGCGAGGGATAGGGAGGAGAGAGAGAGAGGGAAAGGGAATGTCAACGATGCAGGGAGACACAAATGGGGAGCTCGACTTCAAAGCGAGAGAATGTGAGACAGTATGAGTGAATGGGGGACAGCGAGAGAGTGGAAGAGAGATTACGGAAAGAAGAGGTAACACAAGGGGTGAGTGGGTGAGAGGCAGCAAGAGGGGTGAGGGTAGACAGAAGGGGAGCGAGGGTAAAAGGATTGATGGACTGGTTGACACATGCGTGATCGAATTGGGAGAGAGAGTGTGGAAGAGAACCAGGAAGCGATAGAGAGGGAAAGTGTGTAAAGGGGCGGGGAAAGCAGGAATAGGGGAGTAGGGAATGTGACAGAAGGGAGAGGATTGTGAAAGTGGTCAAAAAGAGAGGGAAGAGAGGGGGATCGGGATAGGGAGGTTGAGAGGTGAGTAGGGGAGAACGAGCGAGTGAGAGTGGAGAGCGAGGGACAGCGAGTGGGAGGGAAGAGAGGGGGAATCTGGGAGAGGGAGAGGAGACAGGGGGAACGAAGCAGATGCAAAATGGAACAGATAGCGTCAGTGACAGGGGAGGGGGAGGTAGGAGACAGGTTCAAAGAGAGAGAGAGGGAGAAGCGGCAGTGATGAGGAGAAAGGTGAAATGAGAGGCTGAGATGAGAAAAAAAGCGCACAGAGGACGATGGAGGGGAGAGTCGATGAGAAAGGGGCAAAGAGTCGTAGCGAGGGAACAGCGAAAGAGAAGGATAGTGTGGGTGAAAGGGAAAGCGAGATAAAGGGCTCAGGGAAGGTTTTGACGATAAATTCCACGTACGATACACTAGCTTCAGCTGGGAAAAAACAGTGAGTATCAGATGCTGCCTCAGGGTCCCGCAAAAACCGTCCAAAACACACACTCCCAGTATCACACACACAGTGAATTTCCCTCCACACCGCGCCAGGGCCATAGACAGGGTCTGACTGCCGAGGTCAGACACAGTGATCTTCCCTCTACAGCGTCCCGTCGCACAGTCCTAGGCCAGAAACTCCTTCCACACTGACCCATCAAACATTCCCGGGGTCAGACAAAGAGTGGATCCCCCTCCACACCGTCCCATCACAAAACTCCCGGGGTCAGACACAGAGTGAATCTCCCTCCACACCGTCCCATCACACACTCCCGGGGCCAGACACAGAGTGAATCTCCCTCCACACCGTCCCATCACACACTCCCGGGGTCAGACACAGAGTGAATCTCCCACCACACCGTCCCATCACACACTCCCGGGGTCAGACACAAAGTGAATCTCCATCCCCACCGTCCCATCACACACTCCCGAGGTCAGACACAGAGTGAATCTCACTCCACACCGTCCCATTACTCACTCCCGGGGTCAGACACAGAGTGAATTTCCCTCCCCACCATTCCATCACACACTCCCGGGGTCAGACACAAAGTGAATCTCTCTCCGCACCGTCCCATCACACACTCCCGGGGTCAGACACAGAGTGAATCTCACTCCGCACCGTCCCATCACACACTCCCGGGGTCCGACACAGAGAAAATCTGCCCCTGCATTGTTGCATCACAGCAGCGCCCCTCCCCCTCAGATGGCCAGACGTAGAGGGAAGTTCCTTCCCCACTCTTCCATCACACGCCCTTGTGGACAAACATAGATTTAAACTCCCTCCCTCCGTCTCTCTGCCCCACTCACCTCGAGAAGGAGACCGTGGGTACGGGTTTGCGAATATCACATTCATGTAAGTCTCTCTGGCGTCCATCCTGTCGAGGATTCTCTGCCTCTCTGAGCTCGGAAGGGGAAGTGACCGTTGTCAGTGGAAGCCCGTTTTGACAGTGAGTCAGATCGACACCAACGAGCAGCAGATGAACAGCCGACAAAGAGAGGAACCGAGAGCAGGGGGTGGGGATGCAGCAAGTGTGGGTGGGTTGAGGATGTGCGAGAGGGTGGTCGACTGAGATAAGATTAATGAGAGAGGGGAGAAATGGTTGGAGGGAGGAAATAAGGAGATTTGGGGTCGGCAGTCAGAGTGGGAACTGTGTGGCCGTGGTCTGAGTGGGTAAAGAAACGAGAGAAGGGGGAGTGTTGGGAGTGAGGTGGGAGGGAAGGGAAAGTAGGAGTGATGGAGATAGGGAAACCGGACGGGACGGGGTGGAAGGTTAGAGAAATAGAGGAGGAGATGATTGGGCAGGAGAGGGAGAAAGGAGAGGGCAGGTGAATGGGTGGAAGAGAGGCGGAGAGAAAGAATGAGCGAGCGGAGAGGGATACAGAGAGGAGAGAGAGGGTGGAACAGAGCGGAAAGAGGAAAGCAGGAAAGGGGAGGGATGAGGGAAAAGGAACGTAAACGATAGAGGAAGCGGCAAATGGGGGTCTTCGCCCTTCCCAATCATCAGCTCTGAATAGATGGATGTGAGACCGTCTGGGAGACAAAGCAAGAGAATGGGGGAGATCGAGAGAGGAGAAGAGAGAGTACGGAAAGCAGAGGTAACATAGAGGCTGATGGGAGACAGCAAGAGGTGTGAGGGAAGACAGAAGGGGAGAGAGCGCAAAAGGATCGATGTGGTGGTTAAAACATGTGTGATCGAGGGAGACAGAGAGGGTGGAAAAGACCAATAGAGCTATAGAGAGGGGAAGTGTGCAAAGAGGAGAGCGACAGCGGGAGACCGGTGGAGTGTGACAGAGGGGAGAGGATTGAGAAATTGGGCAAAAAGGGAGGGAAGAGAGAATGGGGATGGAATAGAGAGGTTGAGAGATGGGTAGAGAACAGGGAGAACGAGTTAGCGAGAGTGGAGAGGGAGGGACAGAGAGTGGGACGATAGAGAGGGGGATGAGGGAGACAATATGAGAGAGAGAGAGAGAGAGAGAGAGAGGGCGAAAGAGTCAGAGAGAAAATGGAACAAGTAGCGTCAGTGGCAGGGAAGAGGGAGATAAGAGCGAGAGGTTGAAGGAGCAAAAGAGAGGAAAGGGGCAGTGACGGGGAGAGAACGGAGAGAGGGGAAATGAGAGTGTGAGATGAGGAACAAAATAGAGAGAGGACAAGGGAGGGGAGAGTGGATGAGAAGCGGTGAGAGAGTAGAGGGGTAAGAGGGAAAGAGAAGGTAGGAGTGGGAGAGAGAGAAAACGAGAGAAGGAGGTAGAGAGGGCCTTGAATTCAGGTTCCACTCACAATACATTAGGTGCAGCTGGGAGAGAAACACTGAGTATCAGAAACAGATTGAAGCTTTCTCCGCCATATCTATTCACACGCTGCAGAAGTCAGACACAGAGTTAACTTCACTCTCCTCCGCACTCTCCAATCACAAACCCCCAGGGTAAGACACAGAGTTAACTTACCTCTCCTCCGCACTCTCCCATCACAAACCACCAGGGTCATATGCAGAGTTAACTTCCCTCTCCTCCGCACTCTCCCATCACAACACCCCAGGGTCAGACACAGAGTTAACTTCCCTCTACTCCGCACTCTCCCATCTCAAACCCCCAGGGTCATACACAGAGTTAACTTCCCTCTCCTCCGCACTGTCCCATCTCAAACCCCCAGGGTCAGACACAGAGTTAACTTCCCTCTCCTCCGCACTGTCCCATCTCAAACCCCCAGGGTCAGACACAGAGTTAACTTCCCTCTCCTCCGCACTGTCCCATCTCAAACCCCGAGGGTCAGACACAGAGTTAACTTCCCTCTCCTCCGCACTGTCCCATCACAAACCCCAGGGTCATACACAGAGTTAACTTCACTCTACCAGCACAAATCCCCAAGGTCAGACACAGAGTTAACTTCACTCTCCTCCGCACTCTCCCATCACAAACCCCCAGGGTCAGACACAGAGTTAACTTCCCACTCCTCCGCACTGTCCCATCTCAAATCCCGAGGGTCAGACACAGAGTTAACTTCCCTCTCCTCCGCACTGTCCCATCACAAACCCCAGGGTCATACTCACAGTTAACTTCTCTCTACCAGCACAAACCCCCAGGGTCAGACACAGAGTTAACTTCCCTCTCCTCCGCACTCTCCAATCACAAACCCCCAGGGCTAGACACAGAGTTAACTTCCCTCTCCTCCGCACTCTCCCATCACAAACCCCCAGGGTCAGACACAGAGTTAACGTCCCTCTCTTCCGCACACTCCCATCACAAACCCCCAGGGTCAGACACCCCAGGGTCAGACACCCAAGGGTCAGACAGCCCCAGGGTCAGACGCAGAATGCATCCTCTACCGGCCCTCTGCTGGATCCGCTGCCTTTCACGCATGTCGGTGGAGCTGAAGGAGGGAACGTCAGTGAGGTTGTTGAGGGGTCAGAGCGGAGAAAAAAGAGATTGGAGGGGGAGAAAGAGGGCGAGTGGCGAAGAGGTGGTGGAGAAGGAGAAGAAGACGAGCTCATGCCATGCCTGTCCGGTTGGGGGCTCTCCCTCCGGCCCAATGGAGTTCGACGTCATGCGATCTGGGAGATGCGGGGAGGATTGACGGAGATGGCGGGACGTCAGCGAACTCCTGACACCATTCCTCACTGCCACTCGCTCACTGTCACATATATTCAGCTCCTCTTCTCTTTCATCCAGCTCCCAAAAGCTCTTTCATCCTCTCCTTTCCCAAACTTTGCATCAGTCCCCTTGATCCCCTCTTTACTCATCTCTCTGTCGCCATCGCGTTCTCTCCCCCACCACCTCCCTCGGTTGCTCCCATATCATACTCCCCCTGCTTTTCTACTTCCCCAACAATTCGGCCTCTCTCTCCACCTCCCAGAATCACTACCGTACCTCCTCCCCTCCCTCTCACTATCTGCTTCTCCACTCTCCAACATCATCTCTTACGCTTTTCAGCTCTGTACCTCACCCTCCCTTCCTGCTCCCCCGCTACCTTTCTTCACCTCTTTAACTCATCTCCCTCCCCTCCCACCCACTGTCCATATCACACCCCTTCGTCTTTCTCTTCCTGTTCCACTTCCCCCATCCCCATCCTCCTCTCTCCCTCTTTATTTACACCACCCACCCTCCACCTCCCCTCACCCTCCCTTTCCCTACCCGTATCTCCCGCCCGCTGCATCCTTCCCTCCCTCCACGACAGAAAATCCTGCGAGCCACTCTCCAGCCCCACCCGTCCCCCGCTTCCCTCCCTTCTATTGTAACTCGGTGGTAGGAAGGATTTCCGATTATTCTCCGTGGGACTTCGTGGAGAGGCGAGGAGAGGAAGGTTTTGCATGGGAACATTCTGACATATGGGATTGGAGAGAGGGGGAGGGACCGACTTGCAAGCAGTATGGGAGGGCGGTATATACATGGAAGGGAAGGGAAGGGTGGAGATGGTTGGGAGGGATCGAACGTTTCGAGAGCGAGACAAAGTGCAACGGGACAAACGGAGGTAAGTTCCTGGCGGTGGGGGAGGAATGTTTGTGGAGTTATCCCGGGGGCGTGGTGGAACTTCCGGTCAAGATTGGGAGTGGAGTCCAGGGTGGAGGTGGGGCTTGACAACACAGGCGAGACACTATTTTTCTCCGTATCGAGGGCCCCTCGCTCAGAAGGAGAGTGAGGCTCTGCAAAAGAGGGTGAGATAGACGGGTTACAGTGGTGAGGACGGGAACATAGGAGGTGGGAAGGTTGTCGGTCTGGCTATCAATTGGGGGAATTCTGCCCCGTCACCCTATATTTCTCTGCTGCCGACTCTGACGGCGAGTCTCTGTCTCTCTGAGAAGGCTCGGGAAATCCGGTCAGGAACATCCCGACATGGGACGGCGCACGGTAAGGGGAGAGCAAGAGTGGATTCCTCTCCCCTTCCCTCTCCTATTCACTACATCTCCCCGTCTCTTCCAGCTCTCCCTCCACCCTCGCTGTCTCCCGCTCCTCTCGCTTTACCTCCTCAAGCTCCTTTCCCACACAGCCTTTAACTCCCTTCCCTATCCCCTCAATCTCCCTCTTACTCCCCCCTCCATCCTTGTGCTCCTTCCTCCCTGTGTCTCACTCTCTTTCCCTGCCCACTGGCCACGCCCTCTCCTTTTCCCTTCTACACACTCCATACCCTCTCTCCCTGTCACCAAAACCCCCACCGTCACCGTCACTTCTGCATCTCCCCCACTCGCTCTGCCCTACCCTCTCTAACTTTATCTTCCCCCTCTCCATCCCATCTCCCTGTGTCTCACTCTCCTTCCCTGCCCACTGGCCACGCCCTCTCCTTTTCCCTTCTACACACTCCATACCCTCTCTCCCTGTCACCATCCACCCCCACCGTCACCGTCACTTCTGCATCTCCCCCACTCGCCCTACCCTACCCTCTCTAACTTTATCTTCCCCCTCTCCATCCCATCTCCCTGACTCGCCACCATCAGTCTCTCTCACCTCCTCTTTCTCTCTCCCAGTCTCAAAGGCGGATCGACCCGATGCAGTAACGCAAGGTACCCCGAATTCAATAAAACCGCAAGCTCTTTATTCATAGCCTGCTATGGGGGGAGTTACAGACTGATCTCCCAAAGAGACAGTCCGGACACTGCCCTCCCCTCGCACACAATTCCACACAATTTATAACATTGATCATTACAGGAAATATAATTCCGCGAATTAATACAGTTTTAGAATAGTTTCGATCACATGCTAAGATACAATTAGTTTTAAAATCATTATTGGTTCGTAATAATTATTTCTGCCAAGGTTAGCTTGGATACAATCTCAGTTCCTTATGTTGACACCTCCCACTACTCTGCGCTGTCCTTCCCCTATTTAGTTATGTTATACCTCAAAAATGCTTTGTGCGACCAGATAATTCTTTATTTGGACAACTGACTAACGCTATTCGGGAACAATGTCTGGGAAATCGCTTGTTGCTGGGTAAGGTTCCCTTTTTGGCTGGGCAGCAGTCAACATAAGGTACCCATAAGGTCATTCATCATAAGCTCATCATTGTCTCTTACTCCCTTCTAATCTATACCCCTATTTACCTCTCTCTTTACTCCATCACCAGCACCCTCGCTCTTCTCTTTCCCCACCTTCCACTCTGTCGTAACTCTCTACCCTCTTTTTCGTCTCTGAACCCCGTCCATCACTGCCCAGATCCCCGTTCTCACCCTCTCTCTCTGACCCTCACTCTTGCTCTCCCCACTTTTCGCTCCCCATCCTTTCCCCTCTCTCCTCCCCACTTTCGCACCCTGTCCCTCTCTCTCTATCTCTCTGCCTTCCTTCTCAATCCGAGTCAATTTCCCTTGGTCTACACTTTTCATGCTCTCTGTATGGCACACTGCCTCCCCCTCACTATCCCCTCTCTATCCTGCATGAATTCCCCTAACCTGCCTCAATTTCGCTCCTCTCTTCAGCTCCCTTCCCAGCTCTAGCCCCTCTCTCCCTATGCCTTTCGATCTCACTGTCCTTCTCATATAGCCCTCTGTTTCTCTCTTCCCTCTCCCTTTCTCCACCACCCTCACACACATCTTCCTCTTTTCCCAATCTCTCCCGCCCGCACTGGAGTCGCACCCGACGGACATCTGATAAAAAACCGGCCGGCAGTTCTGTCCCCAGGAAAGGCGCCGCCCTCCGGACAGGAGGTGAAATGGCCGGACATTCCCTTCATTATTTTTACCATCGCAGTCGGGATCGGTCACATTCTCCATTGCAAGTCAGGTGCGAGGGGAATGGAGAGGGGATGTATGGATAGGATGGAGGGGTAGAGTGAACTCAGGTGGGATGAGGGAGGTTATATGGAGAAGATGAGAGGGAGGGAAGGTGAAAGAGAGAGACACAGAAACTCAGCACTGTCCAAGCACTCCCGATCGGGGGTCCGACACATACAACCATATAATCATATAACAATTACAGCACGGAAACAGGCCAACTCGGCCCCTCCAGTCCGTGCCGAACGCTTACTCTCACCCAGTCCCACCGACCTGCACTCAGCCCATAACCCTCCATTCCTTTCCTGTCCATATACCTATTCTTTTTTTAATGACAATATCTAAACTGGCTCTACCACTTCTACTTGAAGCTCGTACCGCACAGCTGCCACTCTCTGAGTAAAGAAACACCCCCTCGTGTTACCCCTAACTTTTTGCCGCTTAACTCTCAACTCAAGTCCACTTGCCTGAATCTCCCCTACTCTAATAGAAAAAGCCTATCCACGCCAAATCTTATCTATCTCTCTCATAATTTTAAATACCTCTATTAACTCCCCCCTCACCCTTCTACGCTACTATCAATAAAGACCTAACTTGTTCAACCTTTCTCTGTAACTTAGGTGCTGAAATCCAGGTAACATTCTAGTAAACCTCATCTGCACTCTCTCTATTTTGTTTACATCCTACCTATTATTCGGTGACCAGAAATGTACACAATACTCCAAATTTGTCCCACCAATGCCTTGTACAATTTTAACATTATATCCCAACTCCTATACTCAATGCTCTGATTTATAAAGGCCAGCATACCAAAAGCTTTCTTCGCCACCATATCCACATGCGATTCCAACTTCAGGGAACTCTGCACCATTATTTTTTGATCACTCTGTTCTACACAGAGTGAAGCTTCCTCCGCATTGTCCCATAACACACTAACGGAGTCAAGAAACAGGGCGAAGCTCCCTCTCTCCTCTCTCACCGATCACCTGCACTACGGCGATCCCGCCAAACCGAATTCTGTGTTTGACTCAGAGACAGTAACTTGTGCTCGACCGGATGTAGAGCAGAGGGAAGAGGAGGAGGGCAGAGAAGCGGTGTTGAGTTTGCAGCCACTGGGAGAAAGTGATGAGAAACCACACGACCAGCCTGAAAGGCGAGAAACACTCAGAACGGAGAGATCAATACCCCATTATCCCCGCAATTACCTGTGATTACAGTCAGGAGGGTGTTTGAGGGGAGGGGAGTGACAGAGCAGAGGTTCTGCAAGGAACGAGGAGGGATATTACAAAACCACCGTCAGGCAGCTGTTGGCGTTCAGCATCATCATGTGTCAGTTCTGATCCACAAGCTCCAGATCCTGGGCCAGTGAACCTCCCTCTGTAACTGGATGATGGACATCCTCATCGGGAATCCTCAGTCAGTCCAGACCGGCAGTGACGTCACCGATCTACAGGTGGTGCTGAGGAAGCAGAGAAGCTACAGAAGGGTTCAGAGAGATTGAGCGAATGGACAAAGAAGCCTTGGGTGGATTACTGTGTCGGGATGTGTATGGCCACGCACTTTGGTAGAAGAAATAAAGGCGTACACTGTTTTCTAAATGGAGAGAAAATAAAAAAAAAACTACTGAGGCGCTCAGAGACGCAGGAAACCTCGTACAGGGTTCCCTAAATGTTAATTTACAGGTGGAGCCGGTGGCGAGGAAGCTTTCATATCAAGATAATTTCAATTTAAAAACAAGTATGCAAAGTTTAGGCTTTATAGAACACTGGCGGACCTCACTTGAAGTACTGTGAGTAGTTTTGGGTCCCTTATCTAACCCGGCCAGATGTGCTGGCATTGGAAAGGATTTAAATGATGCTCGCCGGAATGATTCTGGGATTGAAACGCATTGTCCCCGCAATTCCCTTTGAACACAGGCAGGGAGCCGATTGATATGGAGGGTGGGGGGTGGGGGTTGGGGGTGACCGAGCACGTTTCTGAAGGGGATGATGCGGCTCTCGGAGAATGGGCATCGGAGAGGGAGGGACGGACGGTGAAGTGGAGGGGTGTAGGTGATGAAAGGGTTGCCGGAGACAGGGAGAAAGAGAGGGGCGTGGATAATTGAAAAGGTAACGCAGAGGAGAGGGACTGTAGCGGAGACTGGAGTGTCCGAGGACATCATCAATCTCTCTCTGCTGCAGTCGGAATTTCCACCTGCTTCAAAAGGGCGACAATCACACCAGAGACCGAGAAGAGTAGGGTGACCTGCCTCAACTACAATTGCCCAGTGACACTCACACCTACTGGGATTAAGTGCCCGAGAAGAGTAGGGTGACCTGCCTCAACTACAACAGCCCAGTGACGCTCACAGATACTGTGACTATCTGATTTGACAGGCTCGTCCTTTCCAGCGTCGACACCCTCTTTAGTAAAGACGTGACCGCTGTAATTTGACGAACTCTAGCTGGACATTACAGCAGGAACGTCTGGCTGCTGTTGACTGACAACAGCTCGGCGTTGAGACTCATCATGCCCTCAGTTCTGATCCACAGGCTCCAGATCCTGGGCCAGTGAACCTCCCTCTGTAACTGGATGATGGACATTCTCATCAGGAAACCTCAGTCAGTGCAGACCGGCAGTGACTTCACCGATCTACAGGTGGTGCTGAGGAAGCAGAGAGGCTACAGAAGGGTTCAGAGAAGATTGAGCGAATTGGAAATAAAGCGGCGGGTGGATTACTGCGTTGGGAGATGTATGGCCATGCACTTTGGTCGAAGGAATAGAGGCGGAGACTACTTTTTAAATGGAGAGAAAATTGAAAAAAAAAAAAGAGGCGCATAGGGACGTGGCAGTCCTCATGCAGGATTCCCTAAAAGGTAATTTAAAGGTGGAGTCGGTGGTGATGCAGCCAGGTACAATGTTAGCAGTCATGTCATGAGGATTAGAATATAAAAAAAACAAGGCCACGAAGCTAAGGCTTTATGAAGCACTGCTGAGACCTTACGGAGTGTTGTGAGCCGTTCGGGGTCGCTTATCTGATCCGGCCGGATGTGCTTGCATTGGGAATGGTTGAAAGGAAGTTCAGGGAATGGATTCCGGGATTGAAACGCTGATCAGATCAGGAGCGTTTGATGGCTGGAACTCAGAAGAATGAAGGGGGCGCGGGGCGGGTTGCTGTTGTTGAAACCGATGGAATTTTTAAAGGCCCCGATAAAGTCGACGTAGAGAGAAGGTTTCCCGTCATGGGACAGTCGAAAACCAGTGGAGCCACATCGGAATGGACGTCCGTCCGTTTAGAACGGAGATTGGGAGGAATTTATTTAGCCAGAGTATGGTAAATCTGTGGAATGTGCTACACAGGCGGCTGTGGAGGCCGACATTGGGGATATTGAAGTCAGAGTTTGACAGATTCTTGATTACTCAGACCATGAAGGAATACGGTGAAAAGGCAGGAGATTGGGGCTGAGGGGGACCCGGATCAGACATGATGAAATGGCGCAGCAGACTCGATGGCCTAATTCTGCTCCTAAATCTCATGGTCTGATTTTAGGTTCTTGTGTTGCCGGGTGTCAGCATCTCAGTTGGTCTATCCTGGGACCAGCACATTCATGCAAACACGGATAAGGTGTGATGCTCCTGACAGAACAGCGCCAGGCAACTAAGTGTCGGCACGTCCATTCCCTGGAGTTTGATGAAATGTCACTTCCCCTTTAAGGCTCAGACTGACAATTATTGCCCGTCCACATCGCTTCATGGAAAGTCTGTCGTTGACGTCCCCGTGCTGAGCACTCAGTGCTCAACCATAGGAGATCAATTTCGAGAACTATTCTTCGCGATATAAACTTTAGATGTCTTTTCTGTCGTCCTGTTTATTTCGAGTCTGCGTTTCAGTGTATTGCAGACCATACTGTACACCATAGATCTCTCGTTACAGAAGTAATTACAAATTGAGCAGTTTGAAACGATTTGGTCTTTCATTGAAAACTAGCAAGTGACCACTGGAACATGTGGCATCATCGCCTGGTGCGCAGGCTACAACGCACGAGGTCGCCAGAGGCGGCAGAGGAATGCGGACTCAACCAGCTCAATCACGGGCACAACTCTCCCCAGCATCGGGGACATCTGCAAGATGCGACCCTCGACAAGGCGGCATCCATCACTGAGGCCCCTCACCCCGGGGACAAACTCCCTGCTCATTGCTACCATCGGGAGGAAACACAGGAAACTGAAATCTCAAGGATTCTGGTACACCTCCATCCCCTCCGGCATCATATTTTTGAATGTATGAGCACCACGTCCACAGTTTTGCAGTATTTGTTCTCTTTTTGCATCTTACATTAATTTTACATTCTTGCGACGTACTGATCAAGCAAAGATACAAATCTCAGGGCGGATAAATCACAGATAATGAGTCAGGTGGTAAACATGCAATACAGTCCTTTGATACTGGGAGCGGGAGCCTGAAAGTGAGGGGAAGGAAAATGGGGATGAAATAGGGGAGATGGCAGTGGAGGAGTTATGAGAGAGAGCGAGTTTGGAGGAACGAGGGTAAAGAGAGAGCGAGATGCCGAGTAAGAGAGCCATAGGTTGAGAGAGGAGATTAGTGTAGGGGCGACAGGCGGAGCGGATGGGTTTGTCAGAGTCTGGGAGAGAGCTGCAATTGGGGTAAGAGAATGATGCCGCTTGATTTAAGTCGGCTTCACGGGTTTTTGACAGAAATCCCGGATCTTTTCAGGAATATCCGGGCACAAAGGTGCAGGCTTCTCACAGATGAAACGGTGCTGATCATCTTTGCAACTGACAAGCCAACTAGATTTACATTCACCGCATTCGAACTTTCCCGATTTCACCTTGTACTCGACGTTAGAGGCCACTTTCCTGTCAAGGAAGGGTAAAGAGTTTCAAAAGGGCTAACGCATCTCAAGCAGGAGGTCCTGTAACTGTCTCCAAAATACTCCCACTGACTCAAGCTCTCCTCACCGACCGGTGTCAGTCTCCAAAATAGTCCCACTGACTCAATCTCTCCTCACCGACCGGTGTCAGTCCCCAAAATACTCCCACTGACTCAATCTCTCCTCACCGACCGGTGTCAGTCTCCAAAATACTCCCACTGACTCAATCTCTCCTCACCGACCGGTGTCCGTCCCCAAAATACTCCCACTGACTCAATCTCTCCTCACCGACCGGTGTCAGTCTCCAAAATACTCCCACTGACTCAATCTCTCCTCACCGACCGGTGTCAGTCCCCAAAATACTCCCACTGACTCAATCTCTCCTCACCGACCGGTATCAGTCTCCAAAATACTCCCACTGACTCAATCTCTCCTCACCGACCGGTGTCCGTCGCCAAAATACTCCCACTGACTCAATCTCTCCTCACCGACCGGAGTCAGTCTCCAAAATACTCCCACTGACTCAGTCTCTCCTCACCGACCGGTGACAATCCCCAAAATGCCCCCACTGACTCAATCTCTCCTCACCGACCGGTGTCAGTCTCCAAAATACTCGCACTGAAACTCTCTCTCCCCACATACCTGTTCCAGTTTCCAAAATACTCTCACTGACCCATTCACCGCAGCCCTGTGTATGTCCCCAAATAATCCCTTGCCCAACGCTCTACCCACAGAGCTGTGTCAAAATAACCCCAGAATAACCCAAAATAACCGCACGATTACATCTTCTCCCCTCAGTACCCTGTCACTCCTGAAATTACTCCCAGAGCCGCAGCCTCTCCCCACGGAACGGTGTCAGTCCCCAAACTTAACCAGCTGCGCCACTCTCCTCATAGCCCTGTCGCATTCCGCAAAATACTCCCACTGACCCTCTCTCTCACTCTTAAGGCCGCGTGTCTGTCCCCAAAATACTCGCACTTCCCACTCTCACCCATCAGCTCCGTGCCTGTCCCCAGTATAATCCCATTGTCCAACCTGCTCCCTACGGACCTGCGTCAATCACCTAAACACTCTTACTTGGCACCCTCTTCCCACAGTCAATGTCAGCCCACAAATTAAACCAACTGTCCGCTCTCCACCAAGGGCCCGTGTCGGCCACAAACTAATCGCATTGCCTAATCTCACCCCACAGACCCGTGTCAGTCCAAAATTAACCGCAGTACCCCATTCCCAGTCCAGAGTGTCCGACCACAAATACTCCCACCAACGCATTTTCTCCCCACAGACCTATGTCAGTCCCCAAATTCCCACCCCCACCTTTCCACTTTCTTCACTCAGACATATTAATCGCACTGCCCAGTCTCTTCCTACAGGGGATGACAGGCGACAAAATACTCCTACTGCCTTACACTCGCCCCATTGACCTGTTCCTGTCCTGAAAATATCCCCAATGATCCAGCACTCACCATTGAATTGTGGCAGCCCCCAAAAGCACCACGTGCCACACTTCCGCCACAGACATGTGTCAGTTCTCAAAATTATTCCCACTGCCCAATCTCTCTCCAAAATCCGACATGACCCCAAATCTCACCCCGTTTTGCATGTTCCAATCCAGTATGAATTGTCTTCGCCGCGTACAGCGCTGTCAACAAAATTCTGTGAAATTAAATTGCTATCATTAATGATTGAAATTTACGTTTGGACGGTGTGGAGGGAGTTTCACTCTGTGTCTGACCCCGGGAGTGTGTGATGGGACGGTGTGGAGGGAGATTCACTCTGTGTCTGACCACGGGAGTGTGTGATGGGACGGTGTGGAGGGAGAATCACTCTGTGTCTGACCCCGGGAGTGTGTGATAGGACGGTGTGGAGGGAGATTCACTCTGTGTCTGACCCCGGGAGTGTGAGATGGGACGGTGTGCAGGGAGATTCACTCTGTGTCTGTCCCCGGGAGTGTGTGATGGGACGGTGTGTAGGGAGATTCACTCTGTGTCTGACACCGGGAGTGTGTGATGGGACGGTGTGGAGGGAGATTCACTCTGTGTCTGACCCCGGGAGTGTGTGATGGGACGGTGTGTAGGGAGCTTCACTTTGTGTCTACATTGGAATGTGTGATGGGGCGGTGTGGATGGAGCTTCACTCTGAGTGGATATATCTTCTGTCCATCTGACACATACCTCTTCCTCGTTTGAATTTATTTCAAGAAGCTTTGAATCAGAGATAGAACAAAGTTGCTTCGCCCCCTCTTAAGTACTTTCAAACGTGGATATGAAATAACACAGGCCTGCATTTCCGATCCAGTCCTGGGAACACGCTTTCTCTGCAAATCTGGAACAAGGAACAGTGAATATCCCTCCGTCTTGTCCATTACGTTCGCTGAGAGTCAAATACAGAAAGAGGATCACTCCACACCGTCCCAGCACACAAACCTGTGGTCCTAAACTGAGTAAATCTCCCTCCATACCATCCCTTGACACACTCGGGTGGGCAGACACAGTCCAACATTTACTGCACACCATCCTATCAGACACACAGTGCAGCAACCCCGTCACCGTCCCATCACTCACTTCCGTGGTTAGACAGAGTGAAACTGCCTCGTCACCGTCCCATCACAAGCTCCCGCCGTCATACAGAGAAAGCACACTGCACCCTGTCCCATCTCAGACTCCCGGGGTCACACAGACTGAAGCTCCCTCCACACTGTTCCGTTACAGTCTCTCGTGTCAGACACAGACCGAATCTCTATCCACACTGTCAAGTCACACATACTTGGGGTCAGAGAGAGAGCGCAGCTTCTAACAGAAACACCCGGTGTCAAACGCAGAGTGACGCTCCCTGTACAGCAATGCCAGACGCTGAGAGAAGCTGCCTCTGTATCGCAGTATCATGCACTCCCAGGTACACACACTAGGTGCCGCTCTCTCCACACCGTCTGATCACACACTCTCGGGGTAGGTCGTTCCGCCCACACCGTCCCATCATACACACACGGCGTCACTGCAAGCACACCTTCCCATTGCACATTCCCGAGATCAGCCTCAGATTGTAGATTCCTCTCCCTCTGACGTGATTAGGAGCGGCAGAATAGCTGATGTTATCACACCTTTTCTGCTGGTCAGCAGTTGGCAGATTTGAACCTTGGTTTCGTTGAGAGTTTTACACTTCAGTTCGAGGTGATTCAAGTTGTGTTCGATGATGGAGACGTTGTTGTTTTGGACGGAAATGTTCTTTAGACAGGTGATCTGAGAGATATCAAAGCGGGAATTCTCTGATATTATGGATTCAAGGGTTGAGTTCGGCTCGTGGATTTGCAGTCAACATTGGTGCTGGGTCCTGTTCATCTCCTGATGTTGCTCCCAAAGTCTCAGGTACTTTTGATCGGAGGCGAGCAGAGACTGACGGATCTGTAACACTGAGAGAAATGGTGAGGTGTGTGTCTGTGTCACGGTAATTCACGGGTCGGTCGTACAGTGAGGGGAGTGTGGGTATCACGTTAAGGGGTGTGTCCATGTCGTTGTCAGGGACGTGTCCCTATCACACTGAGGGCCGTGTCCGTTTCATGGAGAGGCGTGTGTCCGTGTCATGGAGAGGCGTGTGTCCTTGTCATGGAGAGGAGCGTGTCAGTGTCACGGTAAAGGCTGTTTCCGTGTTCCTGTGAGAGATGTGTCAGTGTCATGGTGAGAGGTGACTCTCGTCACTCTGATGTGATGGTGAAGGACATGTTGGTGTCACGGTGAAGTCGGTGTAAGTGTCACGCTGCGAGGTGTGTCGGTGCCTGAAGCGTTGTTGCAGGAGCCGGCGTCTAGATCTCTGTATCAGCTGGATTATTAATGACCCGCAGCACCCCGGGTATGTCCTGCACTCTCACACTGGATCTCTCACATAACGGCCGCCCCGGTTAAATCTATCTACTCTTTGTTAGCCATCGCAAATTGCCTAATCATAGAACATAGAACATTGAACATGGAATAGCACAGCACATTACAGGCCTTTCGGCCCACAACGTTATGCCGACCCTCAAACCCTGCCTCCCATATAACCCCCCACCACCTTAAATTCCACCATATACCAGTCTAGTAATCAATCACAATGACGGAAGACTGCAAAGAAATCCCAAACGGTCCGCCCACTTTTTAAACCTCTTGCTGTCTCTCCTCAAAACAAGCGACTGCTTGTGATGACTGAAGCCCGCCGACAAGTCCCATAGGGCCCCATGCACATTTTAAGTCTCTTGCTGGCTCAGCACGGATCAGCTGGGGACGTATTTACTGACTCTCCCTGCTTCACCCTGATGTTTTCACCTCCTTTGAGAAGACAACTGTCATCACAGAACTTTAGATTCCAGTTTAAGATCATTCTGATGAATCTGACATACTTCTGGCTGGGAGACAACAGCCTGGCACTCACCGGCAGTAAGACTAAAGAGCTTATTCTGGACATCAGGAAGGGTAAGACGAAGGAACACATACCAAACTTCATAGAGGGATCAGAACTGGAGAGAGTGAGCAGCTTCTAGTTCCTGGGTGTCAAGATCTCTGAGGATCTAACCTGGTCCCAACGTAGAGTTGTAGTTATAAAGAAGGCAAGACAACGGCTAAATTTTATTAGAAGTTTGAAGACATTCGGCGAGTCAGCACATGCACTCAAACACTTCGATAGTTGTACCGTAGAGAGCATTCTGACAGGCTGCAGCACTGTCTGGCACAGGACCGAAAAATGCTGCAAAAGGTTCTAAATCTTGTCCGCCTACTAAGTACCCAGGACAGTATTAGTGAGCGGTTTCCCAGGAAGGCAGCGCCCATTGTTAGCAGCCTGGTATGCCGTCTTCTCATTCTTACGATCATATGGAGGTACAGGAGCCTGAATGCACACACTCAGTGATTCAGGAACAGCTTCTTCCCCTCCGCCGTCCGATTCCTAAATGGATACTGAACCCTTAGACACTACCTCGCTTTTTAATATATAGTATTTCTCTTTTGCACGATATTTAATCTATTTAATATACGTATACTGAAATGTATTTATTTATTCGTTTGTTTATTATTATTATTATTATTATTATTATTATTATTATTATTATTATTATTATTATTATTATTATTATTTTCTATATTAAGTATAGTATTGCACGGAAAAGATAGGCACGTCAACCAAGAGAGCGGCTTGGCTTTGTTGGTAAAATATAAAATGTAATCAAATCATTGAAAAAAAATGACACAGGATCTTCAGCTGCAGAATCTTTGTGCATCGAGTCACGGAACTGCAAAGGATTCTTCCGATATATAAAATGTTAAAGAGAGCCGAGAGTAGATATTGGATCACAGGAAAATGATACTGGGGAGATAGTAATAGGCGACAGGGAGATGGCGAAGGAACTGAATATGTATTTTTTTCAGTATTTACTGTGAAAGACACCAGCAGTTAGGTTGAGATTCGAGACTGTCTGGATGCAGAAGTGAGTGACGGTGCCATAAATATAGAGAAGGTGCTTGAGAAACTGAGAGGTATGAAGATAGATAGTCATTTTGAATAGATGTTCTACACCCAGTGTTCTGATGGAGGTGGCTGAAGAGATCGTGGATCATTTCTAATGCTTCTTCAAGAAGCATTTGATTCTGCCATGGTTCCAGAGACCCGGAAGTTGCAGGTGTCACCCCATCCTTCAACAACGGGGAGAGGCCGTAGATTATTCAGTGTGTGATTTCGGGTTGGAGGCACATGATAAAATAGGCCAAAGTCACCATAGTTTCCTTAAAGGAAAATCGCTCATGATCAATACGTTGAAATACTCTGAAGAAATCGGGCTCTGGATGAGCAGGCAGACTCGGTGGATATTCTGTACTTGGATTTTCGGAATTCCATTGTTTGACAAGTTGCCACACTTGAGGTTTAGTAACAAGTTAAACGCCGATGTTATTACAGGAAAGGCACTGGAATGGATGGAACAGAGGCGGATTGGCAGGACGCAGAGAATGGGAATAAAGGGAGACCCTTCTGGTTGACGGCCGGCGACTCTAAATGTTCCAAAGTGTCTGAGTTGGGACCGCTTCTTTGTGCATTATATGTCAATAACATGGATGAAGGAATTGATGGCTTCACGTCCAAGTATGCGGACGATACGAAGACAGATGGAGGCGCGGGTAGTGTTGAGAAAGCGGAGAGGACAAAGATGGACCTATAAAGATGAGGAGACTGGCCAAGAATTTTCAGATGGAATGCAATGTCTGCTGTGTCGGGAAAAAAGAAAAAGCGTACATTATTTTCTAAACGGAGAGATAACCACAAAGGCGCTTGGGAATTCTCGTGTAGGGTTACCTGAAGGTGGATATGCTGGTTGAGTCTGTGGTGAGGAAGGAAAATGAGACGCTAGTATTGATTTCGAGCGGAAGGGAGTACAAAAGCAAGGATCTCATGTTGAGTCTTTGTAAAGCCCTGTGGAGGCCTCATGTGGGGTATTATGAGCAGCTGTGGCACCCTTATCTAAGAATGGATGTGTTGACATTGGAGACGATTCAAAGAAGAATCAGCAAAATGAGGCCGTGTCGCTGTAAGGGAACTATTGTTGTCACGTCGATTGGGGATTCGGAGTCAGCATGAAGGTGTTGGTGAGGGGCGTGTCCGTGGCCGTGTCGCTGTAAGGGTACTATTGTTGTCACGTCGATTGGGGATTCGGAGTCAGCATGAAGGTGTTGGTGAGGGGCGTGTCCGTGGCCGTGTCTCTGTAAGGGTACTATTGTTGTCACGTCGATTGGGGATTCGGAGTCAGCATGAAGGTGTTGGTGAGGGGCGTGTCCGTGACGTGTCGCTGTAAGGTTACTATTGTTGTCACGTCGATTGGGGATTCGGAGTCAGCATGAAGGTGTTGGTGAGGGGCGTGTCCGTGGCCGTGTCGCTGTAAGGGTACTATTGTTGTCACGTCGATTGGGGATTCGGAGTCAGCATGAAGGTGTTGGTGAGGGGCGTGTCCGTGGCCGTGTCTCTGTAAGGGTACTATTGTTGTCACGTCGATTGGGGATTCGGAGTCAGCATGAAGGTGTTGGTGAGGGGCGTGTCCGTGGCCGTGTTGCTGTAAGGGTACTATTGTTGTCACGTCGATTGGGGATTCGGAGTCAGCATGAAGGTGTTGGTGAGGGGCGTGTCCGTGGCCGTGTCGCTGTAAGGGTACTATTGTTGTCACGTCGATTGCGGATTCGGAGTCAGCATGAAGGTGTTGGTGAGGGGCGTGTCCGTGGCCGTGTCGCTGTAAGGGTACTATTGTTGTCAGGTCGATTGGGGATTCGGAGTCAGCATGAAGGTGTTGGTGAGGGGCGTGTCCGTGGCCGTGTCGCTGTAAGGGTACTATTGTTGTCACGTCGATTGGGGATTCGGAGTCAGCATGAAGGTGTTGGTGAGGGGCGTGTCCGTGGCCGTGTCGCTGTAAGGGTACTATTGTTGTCACGTCGATTGGGGATTCGGAGTCAGCATGAAGGTGTTGGTGAGGGGCGTGTCCGTGGCCGTGTCGCTGTAAGAGTACTATTGTTGTCACGTCGATTGGGGATTCGGAGTCAGCATGAAGGTGTTGGTGAGGGGCGTGTCCGTGGCCGTGTCGCTGTAAGGGTACTATTGTTGTCACGTCGATTGGGGATTCGGAGTCAGCATGAAGGTGTTGGTGAGGGGCGTGTCCGTGGCCGTGTCGCTGTAAGGGTACTATTGTTGTCACGTCGATTGGGGATTCGGAGTCAGCATGAAGGTGTTGGTGAGGGGCGTGTCCGTGGCCGTGTCGCTGTAAGAGTACTATTGTTGTCACGTCGATTGGGGATTCGGAGTCAGCATGAAGGTGTTGGTGAGGGGCGTGTCCGTGGCCGTGTCGCTGTAAGGGTACTATTGTTGTCACGTCGATTGGGGATTCGGAGTCAGCATGAAGGTGTTGGTGAGGGGCGTGTCCGTGGCCGTGTCGCTGTAAGGGTACTATTGTTGTCACGTCGATTGGGGATTCGGAGTCAGCATGAAGGTGTTGGTGAGGGGCGTGTCCGTGGCCGTGTCGCTGTAAGGGTACTATTGTTGTCACGTCGATTGGGGATTCGGAGTCAGCATGAAGGTGTTGGTGAGGGGCGTGTCCGTGGCCGTGTCGCTGTAAGAGTACTATTGTTGTCACGTCGATTGGGGATTCGGAGTCAGCATGAAGGTGTTGGTGAGGGGCGTGTCCGTGGCCGTGTCGCTGTAAGGGTACTATTGTTGTCACGTCGATTGGGGCTTCGGAGTCAGCATGAAGGTGTTGGTGAGGGGCGTGTCCGTGGCCGTGTCGCTGTAAGGGTACTATTGTTGTCACGTCGATTGGGGATTCGGAGTCAGCATGAAGGTGTTGGTGAGGGGCGTGTCCGTGGCCGTGTCGCTGTAAGGGTACTATTGTTGTCACGTCGATTGGGGATTCGGAGTCAGCATGAAGGTGTTGGTGAGGGGCGTTTCCGTGGCCGTGTCGCTGTAAGGGTACTATTGTTGTCACGTCGATTGGGGATTCGGAGTCAGCATGAAGGTGTTGGTGAGGGGCGTGTCCGTGGCCGTGTCGCTGTAAGGGTACTATTGTTGTCACGTCGATTGGGGATTCGGAGTCAGCATGAAGGTGTTGGTGAGGGGCGTGTCCGTGGCCGTGTCGCTGTAAGGGTACTATTGTTGTCACGTCGATTGGGGATTCGGAGTCAGCATGAAGGTGTTGGTGAGGGGCGTGTCCGTGGCCGTGTCGCTGTAAGGGTACTATTGTTGTCACGTCGATTGGGGATTCGGAGTCAGCATGAAGGTGTTGGTGAGGGGCGTGTCCGTGGCCGTGTCTCTGTAAGGGTACTATTGTTGTCACGTCGATTGGGGATTCGGAGTCAGCATGAAGGTGTTGGTGAGGGGCGTGTCCGTGGCCGTGTCGCTGTAAGGGTACTATTGTTGTCACGTCGATTGGGGATTCGGAGTCAGCATGAAGGTGTTGGTGAGGGGCGTGTCCGTGGCCGTGTCGCTGTAAGGGTGCTATTGTTGTCACGTCGATTGGGGATTCGGAGTCAGCATGAAGGTGTTGGTGAGGGGCGTGTCCGTGGCCGTGTCGCTGTAAGGGTACTATTGTTGTCACGTCGATTGGGGATTCGGAGTCAGCATGAAGGTGTTGGTGAGGGGCGTGTCCGTGGCCGTGTCGCTGTAAGGGTACTATTGTTGTCACGTCGATCGGGGATTCGGAGTCAGCATGAAGGTGTTGGTGAGGGGCGTGTCCGTGGCCGTGTCGCTGTAAGGGTACTATTGTTGTCACGTCGATTGGGGATTCGGAGTCAGCATGAAGGTGTTGGTGAGGGGCGTGTCCGTGGCCGTGTCGCTGTAAGGGTACTATTGTTGTCACGTCCATTGGGGATTCGGAGTCAGCATGAAGGTGTTGGTGAGGGGCGTGTCCGTGGCCGTGTCGCTGTAAGGGTACTATTGTTGTCACGTCGATTGGGGATTCGGAGTCAGCATGAAGGTGTTGGTGAGCGGCGTGTATGTGGCCGTGTCGCTGTAAGGGTACTATTGTTGTCACGTCGATTGGGGATTCGGAGTCAGCATGAAGGTGTTGGTGAGGGGCGTGTCCGTGGCCGTGTCGCTGTAAGGGTACTATTGTTGTCACGTCGATTGGGGATTCGGAGTCAGCATGAAGGTGTTGGTGAGGGGCGTGTCCGTGGCCGTGTCGCTGTAAGGGTACTATTGTTGTCACGTCGATTGGGGATTCGGAGTCAGCATGAAGGTGTTGGTGAGGGGCGTTTCCGTGGCCGTGTCGCTGTAAGGGTACTATTGTTGTCACGTCGATTGGGGATTCGGAGTCAGCATGAAGGTGTTGGTGAGGGGCGTGTCCGTGGCCGTGTCGCTGTAAGGGTACTATTGTTGTCACGTCGATTGGGGATTCGGAGTCAGCATGAAGGTGTTGGTGAGGGGCGTGTCCGTGGCCGTGTCGCTGTAAGGGTACTATTGTTGTCACGTCGATTGGGGATTCGGAGTCAGCATGAAGGTGTTGGTGAGGGGCGTGTCCGTGGCCGTGTCGCTGTAAGGGTACTATTGTTGTCACGTCGATTGGGGATTCGGAGTCAGCATGAAGGTGTTGGTGAGGGGCGTGTCCGTGGCCGTGTCGCTGTAAGGGTACTATTGTTGTCACGTCGATTGGGGATTCGGAGTCAGCATGAAGGTGTTGGTGAGGGGCGTGTCCGTGGCCGTGTCGCTGTAAGGGTACTATTGTTGTCACGTCGATTGGGGATTCGGAGTCAGCATGAAGGTGTTGGTGAGGGGCGTGTCCGTGTCCGTGTCGCTGTAAGGGTACTATTGTTGTCACGTCCATTGGGGATTCGGAGTCAGCATGAAGGTGTTTGTGAGGGGCGTGTCCGTGGCCGTGTCGCTGTAAGGGTACTATTGTTGTCACGTCGATTGGGGATTCGGAGTCAGCATGAAGGTGTTGGTGAGGGGCGTGTCCGTGGCCGTGTCGCTGTAAGGGTACTATTGTTGTCACGTCGATTGGGGATTCGGAGTCAGCATGAAGGTGTTGGTGAGGGGCGTGTCCGTGGCCGTGTCGCTGTAAGGGTACTATTGTTGTCACGTCGATTGGGGATTCGGAGTCAGCATGAAGGTGTTGGTGAGGGGCGTGTCCGTGGCCGTGTCTCTGTTAGGGTACTATTGTTGTCACGTCGATTGGGGATTCGGAGTCAGCATGAAGGTGTTGGTGAGGGGCGTGTCCGTGGCCGTGTCGCTGTAAGGGTACTATTGTTGTCACGTCGATTGGGGATTCGGAGTCAGCATGAAGGTGTTGGTGAGGGGCGTGTCCGTGGCCGTGCCGCTGTAAGGGTACTATTGTTGTCACGTCGATTGGGGATTCGGAGTCAGCATGAAGGTGTTGGTGAGGGGCGTGTCCGTGTCACTGTGATGAGCGTGTTGGTGTCAGAGTGAGGGCTGTGTCGGTGTCACGTCGAGGGGCGTGTCAGTGTCACTCTGAGTTTTTACGCGATTACCTCAATCCACTCCGTTTCTTTCCTGTCTGACTCCACACGCAGCCTGTTTGACTCACCATGGATCGAGAGCCCGGCAACTATCGGGTCGAGGACGGACGTAACGAGGCAGAGTAGGCAGATCTTACGGCACGGTCCATTTCTCGGCTCCTGTTCATGCGCAGCTGTGGAGCGACCATTCAGCGTGTGCGTGAATTCAGCCGTGACCCCCCAGTGGGATTGCCTTCCACCCGCCACCCGCGCTCTCTTCTTCCACCACGATCACCCCCTCCCGCCTCTCTCAATCTCATCCACTTTCCAGCCGGCGTCTTTGACAGTCCCAAATCCTGTACTCGGCAAAGACTGTCTAATGTCTGATTGATTTTTCGTAGTTGTATATTGTTCAGAGATTGGTAAATATTTGAGTAAAGATTTAAAGATAAATGTATTTTGAATACTGAGCTTTCGGCTTTGAGTCGGCCTGCCTACACGAGCCAGAGGATGTGGCGCATGAGACTTATTTTCGCTCGTGGTCTGAGACTAATCGTGTTCCGCAGTGACCTGCCCGGGACCTCTGGAATTTTTGATGTATCGGACAGACAAGGATGAAAATGGAGTTGGGTGGGTTGTAAACCTGCGAATCGCCCAAAGTTTGGTGATATTGTGGACTGTGTGGAAGATCGCCCACGGATTCAGTGGGATATCGATCAGTTGTAACTGTGGGTGGGGAAAAGGGAGATGGAGTTTAACCCCATTAAGTGTGAGGTTTTGCGTTTTGCCAAGTCAAATGTAAAGGGGCAGGGCAGAGTTAACGGCAGGTCATCCAAATGTCGACCGACAAAGGGAGCTTGCGTTGATAGTACAGGTAGGTAGGGCGTTAAAGAATTGACTTCTGACGGGCCTTTGACTATGTCCCTCTCATGGGAGATTGTTTCACAAGCTTGCGATGCATGGCCACCACGGTGAATTAACCATTTGGATTCCGAATCCACCGAACACAGAGGGTGGAGGCCGCTGATTGGACCTCAGTGACAAGTGGCGTGAGGCACAGATCCGCACTGAGGCCTTTGCTGTCTGTGAGAAAAACTCGGATGAAAACCGGGATAATAATGTGGGCTTTGTGCGTTCAAGGCATTCCGCCTAGTAGATTTGGAAATTAGATTATTATTATCACAGAGAGAAGACCGAGCAAGCAGTTCAGCACAGAACAGACTCACAGTATTTTCTGGAGTACATTCCCTCTGGTACTGGACAAAAAAAAAATGGTGCTGTCAGTCTACTCTGTTTTTCTTTCTCATAATCTTATATACCTCTGTCCTATCTCCCCGCATCTTCCGCCGCTCCAGGGAAAACAACCCAAGTGCCGCACCTCTCGTTGTAACACACGTCATCGAATCCAGGCGGCGTCCTGTTGACCCTCTCTGGAGGCTCTCCAAAGCCTCGACATCCTTCCGATAATGTGGTGACCGGAACTCTACACAATGCACCTGTCACTACCTAATTAGATTATTATTAAGCTGCAACACAACGTCGTGACTTGTTAACTTCTTACCCCGACTAATAAAGGCAACAAGCTGTCTGCCTTGTTAAACACCCCATCGAACTGTTTAGCCACGAGCAAGACATATGAACCAGGCGATCCCTCTGACAATCAACACTCCTTTGGGTTTTGGTTTCAATAGTGTCCTATCCTTAGCATTTGACATATAAAGGGGCGACATTTCGCGATTGACCGCGTTAAACTCCATCTACCAGTTCCCTAAACCGTATCTGTAACGGATCCATGTCCTACTGAATTCTTTGTCAGTCTGCTAAACGATCCACAACACAACCTATCGTTGTGTCATCTGCCACGCTACTAACCCACCCATCTGTATTTTCATCTAGTTCATTTATATATTGGGGAATGCGAAAGTTTGGGCACCCCTGGTTAAAATTTCTGTTCCTGTGAATAGCTAAGCGAGTAAAAGATGACCTGATTTCCAAAAGGCATTAAGTTAAAATGACACATTACTTTAATATTTTAAGCAAGATTACTTTTATTTAAATATTCATCGTTTACAGTTTCAATATAACAAAAAAGGGAAGTGGGCCCGAAGCAAATGTTTGGGCACTCAGCATGGTCAGTACTTAGCAACAACCCATTTGGCAAGTATCACAGCCTGTGAACCCTCTCTGTAGCCAGCTAAAAGTCTTTTAATTCTCATTTGAGTGATTTTCGCCTATTCTTCCTTGCAAAAGGTTTCTAATTCTGTGAAGTTTTTTGCACGTCGTGGACGCACTGCTCTTTTGAGGTCTATCCACAGATTTCAATGAGGGTTAGGTTTGGGGACTGTGAAGGCCATGACAATACCTTCAACGTGCGGCTCTTGAGGTAGTCCATTGTGGATTCTGAGTTGTGCTTAGGATAATTATCAGTTTTTTTTTTAAAGAATGAGTGATACTTACTTCCAGAAATTGCCTGAATAGAACTTCTTGAAGGAGGTGGAGAGGATGGGATAGAGCGGGAGTGAGGGGAGCCAGGGGGAGTGGATGATAGATGGAGGAGGAGAGGGAGTTGGGAGACAGGAAGGAGAGGAGGAGAGGGAGAGATATTGGGATATTCCCCGAGTATGGTTACCGGTCACTTTCCCTTTAAGGCTCTGACTGCCAATTATTGCCCGGCAGTAATTAAAGAGCTCGTACTGTATTAGCATTTCTAATGCTACGGGTTGTGATCTAATCTTTGGATTTTGTCTCTGTCGTCTTGTTTATTTCGAGTGTGAGTCTGAGTGTATTTCAGACCATTCTCTACACTTGCTTTCACCGCCACACATAGCTCTCTCATTACAGAAGGTGTTACAACGTCAGGAATCTGAGAGGATTTTGCCTTTCACTGAAGACCGGCAATTGTCTACAGATGGACGTTGGGAGCATTCTGACTTGCAGCATCGCCGCCTGGTGTGGAGGCCGCAAGGGACAGAATCACCGGAGGCTGCAGAGGGGTGTAGACTCAACCAGCGTCAAAGGCACCACCTTCCCCAGAATCGGGGACATCTTCAAGATGCGATGCCTCGAGAAGGGGGCATCCATCAGCGAGGCCCCTCACCCCGGGACAAGCTCCCTGCTCAATACCACCATCGGGGGAGGGGTACAGAAGCCTGAACACTCAACGCTTCGGAAACACCTCCACCCCTCCACCACCATATTTTTTTGAACGCCTGTGCACCACCTCCACATTTTTCAGTTTTTAATATATTTATTTTTGGTAGTTTACATTGATTCTACATCTTTGCGCCGGATCGATGCTGCAAATTAACAAATTCCAGGCGTTATAAGTTTCAGATAATAAATCAAACAACGATTCCTGAGGAAAACATCCGATAGGGTGGACAGGACACTTCACACGCTGGTCTTCACCAGTCACACTGAGTACAGGAGTCGGGAGGTCACGTTGCCGTGGTACAAGATGTCGGTGAGGCCGCCCTGCTTTAGGAGAAGAAAAAATGCCAGTGAACAGGATATATTGTACAGAAAGTTCTACGGGGATATTGCCGGCACTCGGAGGACTGAGTTATGGAGAGAGGGAGGGAAGGTTGGGACTTTATTCCCTGGAGCGCAGTTATAACCTGACAGAGTTGAATAAACCCGAGAGGGGCACAGACGGAGGGAATGCGCACAGACTCTCACCCAGGGTTGTGTTATCGGGAACCAGACGGCACAGGATTTAGGGGAGAGTGGTTGGAAAGCAGAAAGAGAGAGAGATCAGGGAGACGGTGGATTTAGAGAGAACGGAGAGGGGAGGGAGAGAGTTGGGTAGAGAGCGGGGGAAAAGGGGTTGAAATGGAAAAGAGGATTGCAGACGCAGCAGCGAAAGAACGGGCGGAGAAAGAGCGAAGGAACAAGGGGAGGAGAGGTGATGGAGGGAGAATTAGAGGGAGTGGGGAAGAGCGAAACGGGGGACGGGGGTATATCGACGAGGAATGGGATAGATGGTGTGAGAGGCTTTCTCGCTGTGGACTGGGGAGAATGGGGTTGCGACAAGTGGATGAGAATGGAGTAGGAGGAATGGGCAGAGGACGTCGGCGGGAAATTTGAGAGGATGGGGGTGCGAGAGTGGAGGGAAGAGAAGGAGGAGAAAGAGGGGTAGTCACTTGATTCAATTCGGCTCCACGAGCTGTAGACAGAGATCCTGGATCTTTAGAGGAATGTCCGGGAAAAGTGGTGCCGACTTCTCGCAGATGAAACGGCGATCACGACTGCAAGGAGAACCCCCTCCGGACGAATTGCAATTACTGCAGGCGGACATATCTGAGTACACCTCGTAAACGGTTCCAGAGGCCACTTTCCTATCCAAGAGGGTTCAACGATTTGAACAGAGACAAATTGGCTGCATCAGACAACACGAGACCGTCCCCAAACTAATCCATTACCCCAATGTCTCCCCACAGCCCTTTGTCAGTCTCCAAAATAATCCCACTGACCATCTCTCTCTCCATAGTCCTGTATCAGACTGCATACCAATCCAGCAGACCCACTCTCTCCCCACAGATCTGTTTCCGTCTCCATTAAATTCCCACAGTCCAGCCCGCTCCCCACGGCATGGCAGTCCCTAAATAAATCCCACAAGCACACTTTCGACCCGGAGTCCTCTGTCAGTCCCCAGATTAATCCCTTGCCCCTCCATTTTTCCACAGCTTCATGTCAGTCTACAAAAAGATCCCAGTGCCCCTCCCTTGACCCACTGGCCTACTTCAGTCAGGAAACTAATCCCACTTTCTCCCGTCAGGACGATGTTATTCGTCAACCCTCCCCACAGATCAGTCCAAATCTCACCCGTTCTCGCATTTTCCAACCCAGCGGGCACCGTTTCGGGACGAAAGAGCGTCGAGAACAAAACTCTATGAAGTTAAATTCCTTAGATTAATGCCAAGAATCGAAAACTATTTACGGAGCCTAATGCATTTTTTTTAAATTACAGCAGGAGTGTGTGATGGGAAGGTGAGGAGGGAGATTCACTCTGTGCCTGACCCCGGGAGTGTGTGATGGGACGGTGTGGAGGGAGATTCACTCTGTGTCTGACCCCGGGAGTGTGTGATGAAACGGTGTGGTGGGAGATTCACTCTGTTTCTGACCCCGGGAGTGTGTGATGGGACGGTGTGGAGGGAGATTCACTCTGTATCTGACCCCGGGAGTGTGTGATGGGAAGGAGTGGAGGGAGATTCACTCTGTGTCTGACCCCGGGAGTGTGTGATGGGAAGGTGAGGAGGGAGGTTCACTCTGTGCCTGACCCCGGGAGTGTGTGATGGGACGGTGTGGACGGAGATTCACTCTGTGTCTGACCCCGGGAGTGTGTGATGGGACGGTGTGGAGGGAGATTCACTCTGTGCCTGACCACGGGAGTGTGTGATGGGACGGTGTGGAGGGAGATTCACTCTGTGCCTGACCCCGGGAGTGAGTGAGGAGTCAGTGAACAGCTATCGCCACTCTTTGTCTCATCTTGGTAGAGGTTGAACACGTGTGAATAAGTCTTCTCTCCCGAGGTGACACATACCGCTTCATCCTTTGAACTGATCTCGAGAAGTCTTGAATCAAAGTCTGAACATTGTTGCCTCGCTCCATCGTAAGATGTTTTAAACGTGGAGAAGAAATAACACCGGTCACCATATTTTTCCCAAGCCTTGGAGCAATTTCGCTCTGGAAATAAGGAATTAGGATAAGGAATTATCAAAAACTCCTGTGGTCAGACTGAGAATGAATCTCCCTCCACACTCTCCCATCACACACTCCCGGGGTCAAGCTCAGAGTGAAATTTCCTTCCACACCGTCCGATCATATACTCCAGGGGTCAGGCACCGAGTGAAACTCCCTCCACCCCGCCCACCATCACACATTCCCAAGGTCAGACACCGAGTGAAACTCCCTCAAACCTTTTCATCAGACACATGGTCAGAGACAGTGTGGATCAATCTCCATCTCAATCCCTCCCCACCTCTCTCTCTCTCTCTCTCTCTCTCTCTCTCTCTCTCTCTCTCTCTCTCTCTCTCTCTCTCTCTCTCTCTCTCATTAGAAGTGGAGTAGAAGGGCGACATTGCCTCACCTCTGCTACTGGTCAGGAACTGGCAAATTTCACCCAGGCTGCTCTTAAGGAGAGAAAGATTCTGGAGACAGGAGCAGTCGATGAAATTCAGACGGGAATTGTCGGACATCTTGGATTCAACAGTTGAGTTCAAATTATGGAGCTGTTGTCCATATTTCGTCTGTGTCCTGTTCATTCCCTGATGCTGACACAGATAAATCTGTGACACTGAGAGAGATTGAAGTGACGTGTGAGTCTGCGTCACGGTGCTCGGCGGGTCGCGGTAATGGGTGTATCAGTGTCAAGGGGCGGTGCGGTTCACGTTGAGGGGCTGGTAGCTGTCACAGTGACGAATGTTGCAGTGAAGGTTTTGTGTCTCAGAGGGAGGTGTCCAGTTTCACAGGGCAGATCGTGTACGTGACCCGGTAAGATACTTGTCATTGTCAGGAGTGAGGGTTTTGACTCTCAAGCGGACGGTTGTGTGAATGTCACAGTGACGAGAGTATGTGACACCGTGAGGTGCGAGTCTTGTAAGTATCACGGCGATGGTTGATTCCATGTCACAGTGAGGGATGTGTTGGTGTTGCGGGGATGGGCGTGACGTGACACTGCGATACGTGAGGTGCTGCGGTGAGGGACGTGCCCTAACACTGCGATACGTTGTTCCGTGTCCGTGTGAGAGGTCTGGCGGGTTACAGTGAGGAGTATCTCGGTGTCACGGTGAGGGATATTTCGGAATCACAGTGAGGGGTTTGTCAGTGTCACTGTGCGTGTATTGTCTGTCTCATGGTGTCGGGTGTGTTTGTGCCACAGTGGGGAGTTTGCTGGTCTTAAGGAGAGTTGGAGCCTTGAGGAGTTTTTCAGTAACACGGACAGGGTCATCTCGATGTGACAGTGCGGGGTGAGTTGCTGTCACTTTGAGGGACATGTCTGTGTCACGGTGAGGGTCGCGTTCGTGTCGTTGTAAGGAGGTACCTGTGTCGTGTACAGGGTCATGCCAGTGCTGTGGGAACAAGATTACTGGTGTAATGTCGAATGGCGTATCGGAGTCAGACTGAGTCCTGATTGTGTAACGGTACAGGCCGTGTCTTTGACAGGATTAGAAGTGTGCCGCTGTTATAACGAAGGACGTGCGGGCATCACTCTGAGGTTTTATGATAACACTTCATCGCACTGTTTAATTCCGGTCTGGCTGGACCCTGAGCCCGTTTGACTCACCATAGATCGAGAGTCCGGCCACGATCGCAATGATGATGGACGCAACGAGGCAGAGTAGGCAGATCTTACGGTACGATCTATTTCCGATGTTCTCCTTCGGCTCCTGTTTCTGCGCACCTGCAGAGAATCCATTCAGCGTGTGTGTGTTAATTCGGCCATCTTGCGCACTGGGACTCCCTCCCACCCCCCTTCAGCGCTCTCTCCTTCCACCACGATCAACCCCTTCCTCTCAAAATCTCATCCACTTTCAGCCGTCATCGCCGAGTACAAATCCCTTGACTGAGCAAAGGCTGACAGGTGTGTGACGGATTCCAGAGATCAGTCAGATCTCCCCTGGGCCTCCTCCGCTCCAGAGGAAGCGACCCAGGTGTCCGACCTCTCGTCGTAACACATGCCATCGAATCCCGGCAGAGTCCTGTTAAACCTCTCCGGAGGCTCCCCAACGCCCTGAAATCCTTCCGATAATGGGATCAACAGAACTGTATACAACACGCCTGATTCAGGCTGAATTTTGAAGTTTATAAAATTGCAACATAACTCCCTGACATTTGTACTCAACGCCCCGGCCAATGAAAGCAACCAACCCATCAAACTCAGCCACGTTCAGGGAGCTATGAACATGGACCCCAGGATCCTCTGCCCATCTAAAACAAGGACATGTTCGGCACAGCTTTGTGCTCCGAGGAGCCGGTGCTATGCTGTAGTTTCCCTATGTTTCTATGTTTGAACAATATTTAGGGTCTTGTCTTTGATAGTGTGTCATTTCTTTCATTTGACCTACCAAGGTGCAATATATGGACGGCTGGTGACGTAGTGGCATCAGCGCCATTCTTTGGAGGGATGTGTCCCGAGTTCGAATCCAGACAGCTCCCTTGCACATTTCCATCCGTGCTGGGTTAAGCGTCGAGCTAGCAACTCGGCCTCGTAAAATCAATCATTTCTTTCATTTGACCTATTAAGGGGCAGCATTTTAGGTTTGTCCGGGTTAAATTCCATCCGCCCGGTCTCCAAACCATATCTGTAACTGATCTAGGTCCCACTGAGATCCTGGCCAGTCTTCTCCGCTCTTTACAGCACCAACCCTCTCCGTATGATCTGCAAACCTACTAACACGCCCATCTACAAATTCATCCAGATCATTTATATACATTTACGTGCCGACTGGTGATGTTGCAACTATATAGGACCCCGGTCAGACCCCACTTGGAGTACTGTGCTCAGTTCTGGTCGCCTCACTACAGGAAGGACGTGGAAACCATAGAAAGGGTGCAGGGGAGATTTACAAGGATGTTGCCTGAATTGGCTGACACGAAAGGGCGCAGTTTTAAATTGCTTGAAATTAGTTACAGTGGAGATATCAGAGGTAAGTTTTTTTTTTGTTTTTTTTTAAGCACAGAATGATGAGTGCGTGGAATGTGCTGCCGGCGAGGAAAGTGGAGGAAGGAAACGATAGGGTCTTTTAAGAGACTCCTGATTGGCTACATGGAACTTAAAAGAATAGAAGGCTCTGGTTTAAGCCTAGGTAGGGACCTGTTCGGCGCAGCTTTGTGGGCTGAAGGGCCTGTATTGTGCTGTATGTTTTCTATGTTTCTATACACATCATAGACAGGAGAGATACCGGTAACATCCATAGATACTCATCACTTCATAAGAGTAGAACAGCACAAAATAATCACAGAATGCGGAGTAAAGTGTCAAAGTTACAGAGAGAGGGCAGTGCAGGCAGCTGATAAGGTGCGGAGGGCCAAGACGCGTTATATCGTGAGGTCAGGAGTCCATCTGATCGTCCTAGGGGGCCGTTCGATAATCCGATAGAAACGGGGCAGAAGCCGTCCTTGAGACTGGTGGGACGTGCTTTCGTACCTTTCTCCCCGATGGGAGTCAGTGGGGCTGGGTTGGGTCGGGGTCTGTGGTTATGTTGACTGCTTCACCGAGGCAGCAGGAAGTGTAGACAGTGTCCACGGATGCAAACATGTAAGATTTCCATCTTTGGAGTAAGACAGCAGGGCGGCTGTTTAGGGCAGTGTACCAGACGTGATGGATAGGGACTTTAATGAGCTATTGTTGGGCTGCTCTGTAGAAGGGAGTCGGGCCAGGGGAGATTAGTCTGACCGATCTGATTGCGGAGACCCGTTTGTTGTGATTGGTAGATATAATATACGCTGAATTTAACAAGTCCAGTGACAAGGTCACAGGATGGAAGCTAAAAGTGCGTAAGGTAGGGAGAGATGACGAAGGAAGGAGCGGTGAGAGGGGAAGTGAGAGGCATAGCTAGAGGGAATGGAAGATAGAGGAGGGAGGGAGATGCTGGATGGCGCGACAACCAGGGAGATTTGTCGGGCTATTTTGCTCGGAAAGGACCGAACTGGCACGGGTAGTAGATGTAATCTACCTAGATATTAACAAGGTCTCAGATGGTACACTGCTCTGGAAGATGATGGTACAGGAGTTGGGAGGTCACGTTCCAGATGTGAACTCTTGTTCAGTGTTGGTAGCCCGGATGTAGGAAAGGCCACCGAGCTGGAAGGTTCAAGGATGTTGGACTCGGCGAAGTGAGGCATGGAGAGAGGTCGGGCAGGTCGGGATTTTATTCCTTGTCTCGCAGGGGTGACCTTACAGAGTTGTATAAAAATACGAGGGGCGCAGGTAGCGTGAACGAGCACAGACTTTCCTCAGGTCCGGGGTATCGGGAACCAGAGGGCACAGGATTGGGTTGAGAGTCGATGGCGTGGAGGGAGAGAGATGCGGGAGGGAGGGGTGTTAAAGAGGATGGAGGTAGACAGGGATGAGGGGCTAAATAGAAAGTGAGAGGGGTAGCACAGGGGTGGAGAGAAGGATGGAGAGAGGGGCGGAGGGGGAAGAGTGGGGAGATGCGGAGGAAGAAATGCATAGATGGGGAAACGTTTGTAGGAGATTAGTTAGGGAGAATCGGGAACTGAGTAGTGGAGGCGACTGGGGTAGGAGAGGGTCAGAGAGAGTGGGGTGGGTAGTGTGGGAAGATGGGGGATTGAGAGAAGAGCAGACAGACGGAGGAGAACAAGGATGTTGCCGGATTAGAGAGAGCAATTTATGGATAGAGATTGGGCAGGTTGGGACTTTAATTCTTGGAGTGCAGGGGTGACCATACAAAGGCGGATGAAACCACGAGCGGTAAATGCGTACGGTTATTTTCCGCAGACTTGGAGAATCGAGGAACAGAGTGCACAAGTCTAAGGTGAGAGGGGAAAGGGATTTAATTGTGGAGCGTGAGACAACCTTTCATTACCCAGATGGTGGTCAGCCTATGGGACGAGCTGACAGAGGAAGTGGTCGAAGCAGATGCATTAGAAACTTGGACACTTGGGAGAATGACACTGACCGCTCCAAAATGACGTCATTTCTGCGAACTCTGACCTGTTTGTGCAGTGGTTGACAGCCTGCCGGGACCCGAGGAAATGGGAGAATCTTCATCCTCATCGATGCGGGGTTCCTCTTTCCGAAATTTCAGCTCTGTGTAGATGGAGTTCAGACCGTCTGAGAGAGAGAGTCGGACAGGCAGATTAGGAAGAGATTGAGAGCGGTAGAGAATGGGAGAGGGAGAGGTCAGAGACGTGGAGACAGAAAGAAGGCGAAAGGGATGGACAGAGAGGGGAGAGCGCGATGT